>NC_057798.1:490722341-490973623 GCF_018294505.1 Triticum aestivum
TGAATAAAATGCAAAACAAAAGACAAAAACTCAACCACGAAGGAAATATCATATCGCATCTCCGGAAAAGGCAAGAGTTGGAGTTACGAATGTGGAAAGTTGTATCTGGGGCGTTACAAAAATAAAGATGACCCTTGAGTCTACAGAACCCAAGGGAAAAAGGCTTAGGTGGCAAATGTTAAAACCAAGGTTGGGCCTTGCTGGAGGAGTTTTATTCAAAGCAAACTGTCAAGGGGGTCCCATAAATCACCCAACCGCGTAAGGAACGCAAAATCAAGGAACATAACACCGGTATGACGGAAACTAGGGCGGCAAGAGTGGAACGAAACACCAGGCATAAGGCCGAGCCTTCCATTCTTTACCAAGTTTATAGATGCATTAATTAAATAAGAGATATTGTGATATCCCCACATAATCCTGTCCATCATGGAGTAATCTTCAACTTCACCTGCAACTAACAACGCTATAAGAGGGGCTGAGCAAAGCGGTAACATAGCCAAGCAACGGTTTGCTAGGAAGGGTGAAAAGGTTAGAGGCTGACATGGCAATATAGCAGGCATGGTAAACAAGTGATAGGTAGCGCAGCATAGCAATAGAACGAAGCAACTAGCAAGCAAAGATAGAAGTGATATCGAGGGTAATGGTCATCTTGCCTGAGATTCCGCTAGGAAGAAGAACGAGTCCATGAAGAAGACAAATGGATGTAGTCAAACAATTCCTCACGAACGCAACGTTACCGGATCTATCAAGGAGAAGCGCAACCGGAAAGAAGCAAACAACATGGTAAACAACCATCACATAAGCATGGCATGATGCACAAACAAGTATGATGCATATCCGGTTTAAAGAGGCATGGCATGGCAAAGTGCACAAACAATACTGCAAATTAAGTGGATCTCAATATACAACGAGTTGCATATTGACAAAACACCACATTGAAATATTTAGTTTAATCTCGTTTAAGGTACCCAACAATATTAAATGTTGTTAAACATGGCAAGGGGTGAAGCATATGAAAACTACCTGGCTAGGCAAGTTTAAATGAGACCGGAAACAACAAACAACAATTCCGGAAATCCCCATATGTTATTTAGCTATTTAACCCAAACAACAATTTTAAACATTTTAAATAATGTTATCATGATGCGGATGACATATGCAAGTTTTATGCGATTTTTTATGAAAATGTTGACATGAGCATGTTATGAAGGATTTGTCACTGTGGTGGAAAGAAAGGGTGTCACGGCAATGAATTCGAAAATGATGCCACGGCAACATATCGATGATCCGATAACTCATTGAGATACCGGTGCAAAAGAGCAAGTGTCCGGATGTGCCGAACATGCAAAAGATGGTGGGGTGATCCCGGTTACGGGGTTCCCACGGGATGGCAGCATGGCAAACAAGGAGGAATGTGCAAAGACCTCTCAGACACGGTGCAAACATAGGGTGCATCTCACACAACACACATGCATTTGGTCCACGGACGTCATCTCGGGGTTATACCTTCGAAGCGTGCCTTTTCGGAGCGGATCGGGTTCGACGGTAGTGGAACTAGTCATTCTCGCGACGGTAGTGGAAGTAGTGGCACATCTTGTAGTGGAACTTGGGCGTAGTGGTACATGTTCGTTTCGGATAGGAACTTGATGAATCCGAGTAACCTGGGGTCGACGGCGAGGAACTCGGCGTTTCGATGCGGTGTAGAGGTGCATGTTGATGGTCGTCGTGGTACTTGGCGTCTCACCGTGTAGTTGTACACGGAGTCGCACAGAGGGCCTTGACGATTCAACGGGTATGAAGCAACGGAAACGCACAGGCCTCCCCTGTACTTGGCGCAATCCGAGACGATCTCGACGATCCAGCAAGGCGACGGTACAGGGCAGTCTTCGTCTTGGCAGGGCAGCGGTCCAAGCGAGCAGCAGCTCTGCTCAATGCAGGGCAGCACGGAGTGATGCCGGGGAAGTCAACGCGGGGAAGATGCGTTCGCTCATCTCCTGGATGAGGCCGAGGCGAAGGTGGGATATGGCACTGAGGAAGGAGGTCCGGTGGGGCGGCGACGCTGCTAGAGAGGCGATGGCAGGGATGGCCTGGACAAAGCCGGAGGTCGGGGAGGGAGCGGCCGATGGCGGCCGGACCAGGAGTTGAGGCGGCGCAGCTCCTGCTCAGTGTGGAGGACGACGGCTGCGGGCGCAGGTGCTCGAGGAGCTCCTCTCCTCGGGTGCTGGGGCGACGGGGATCGAGGCTGCGGGCGAAGAAGCAGCGCGCGGGGGCTCGACTTCCTGGTGGTTGGGGCGGAACGAAGGAAGGAGGAGGCGCGGTGCTGACGAGGCCAGGGAGACGTGGCGGCGGAGGGAGACTCGCGAGGGGCCATGGCCAGAGGGAGAGGCTGAGGGGATCGAGCGAGAGGAGGGTTCTGGCGCGGGCGCAACTTCCTGGCACTGGTTGTGTGTGGCGGCAGCGCACATGGAGAGATGGGGACCAGGAGGAGAGTGGGAGGATGAGAGGAGCTAGGTTATAGGGTTAGGTGGGTAGCGGGCCAGGCTAAAGGGGCCGGCCTGGATGGTGGGAGCACGCGTTGGGCTGGCTCTCCTTTCTCTCCCTCTAAATTTTTCTTTAACAGAAAAGATAAGAGAGAAGAAAAGAAAGAGAGGGTTAGGGAAAGAATTTGAGAACAAGGACAATTTTCCTCGACTCATAAAAATGAGCTTGAACCAAGAAAACTAGAAAGTGAGCATGGGTGAAGATTGGATTCGAACTCATTTGAATTAAATTCAAATGGGTTTGAATCAGAAGTGGGCGTTTGAAAGGTCCAAAAAATGTTGAGAAATTAGGCGGTGCTTGGAAAAATGATGAAAGGATATATGGCAAAGTTAGAGACCAAGAATTGTGATAACAAAGGCATTGGGGTAAATTCCAAATTAATGGAATATAATAATAGCTCCATAAATACTAGGAGGATATGTTATAAAGAGAAATCACCATGTGAATTCCCTCGATTTAAATAGATCAAAAGATCTATGCAATTTATTTAGTTGAGGTTTTAAAAATTAAATGACATGTTGGCATGATGACATGATGCAATGCAAAAATAAATAGAGCAAGCACAAATAAAAAAACACATAGATGTCACAAAAATATGGAAGTCCTCTGGATCGTCGGTCTTGGGGCGTCACAACACTCCTCCACTTACAAGAGATCTTTTCCCGAGATCAAGGATGGCGCCAGAGAGAAGAGGAAGAGAAAGAGGCAAGACAAAGTTGCTTCTTCGACAAATGAGTGAAACCAAAGAACGTTGAGAGGTTGAAAAGTTGAAAGAAAAAACACAATAGAGTTGAACGAAATTGAGAGCATTGCGGTAGAAAATAGAAACAAGAAACACCATGTGAACCTTGGAGGTTGCAAAGCTATCAATGACGAGTACAATGGACAAGAAGGAATTGGAACCACTCTGGTTGAAACGAGATAAACAAGGAACAAGGAAGATCAAATTCGGACAACACTCCGGTTAAAAAGAGATGCAAGACTTGATAAGATGAAAAGAACTTGAAGAGATGACACAACACTCTGGTTAAATGGATGAGCACGAAAAGAACATGATCCTCACAATTTGAGATGATGAGTGAAAAGAGCAACATCACAATGCCTCCGGAAGAAAGAATAGAAGATAGACCATCGGAATAACATAATGGAGAAGAAAATGCCAACTTCTACCACAAATGAACTTCTAAAGCACCCTTCCAAGAAGGTTAAAACGGATTTGTTGAAAAACCCAACAACGAAAAGAATAAGCTTGTAGTGGGCTTATGGAAACATCTCAACACTTGAGGTGAAATTCTACGACTAACGAAAAACAATTGCTTGTTTGAGATTAAAGAAGAGATGAAAACTTCTTTCGCCGAGAGGATAGGAGAAAACTTGGATCATATATAAGCACCACAATAGCAACATTGCTTAGGGAAGGCTTTAGGTGAAATACAACCCAAGATAACTCCAACAAAGAAATTGATGGGTTTAAAATACCTCATTCTTGACAACACATGAATCATGAAACATGAAGGAAATTGTCAAGAATGATATAACACCACCTCAAAAGATAAGGTAGAAAGAATTGCACTTTGGAATGCAAGATGAAGAATACTTGAGCTCCTCAAAACAAAACATGTGTTGCGCACCATGTTTATTTTTAGAGTATAGCTTGGCTGATCTTAACTTCAAGAGAAATCTTGAAGAACAATTGAAGAATGAAAAGAATCCTTGATGAACCACCATGTACAACCTCCAAGAAGAACTCCGGTAATAAAAGGATGATAAAAAGAAAGAGAAGTTGAAAACACAAGGTGAAGCCTTGCGATGATTTAGATGGAGCTTCGCGACGAGATAATGCAGAAAACTTGGAACTCCGGAAAAGAAAAGATGAAGCATCTCGAACCGAGAAAAATGACATGATGAACAACTCTGGAAAGAAGAAACTAGATTACTTGGATGAAACAATAATAAGAATTACGTTATGCCTATCCTTCACCAATTTAAATTGATGACACGCAACGGATTTGGCATACTACTTATTCTCATAGAAAGGATTAAGAGGGATATAGCTCAACTTGAAGGTCTTCAACGAACCACCAGTATGATTTGGGAAGAATGAATAAATTGATACGTTAACAAAGGAAGAGGAATCTCAAACGAACCACTGTAAGAATTGAAAATGAACAAAGAAAAGATAAAGAAACACTGGGAAGAATTAGAAAATGAATGAAGATAGTTGAGGGGATTTAGATACCTGAGAACAAAGAGATCATGAACTTATTAGAGGATATTAGAATGATGCACCGGTAAGATTTGGAGAACGGTAGCTACACGCTGAGAATGAAGAATTATGACATGATGGCCTTCGGAGGGAAGAAATAGAAACAACTCATGAAATGCTCCAGATGGTAAGAAAAGAATTGTCACAATCAAAAACAATTATGAGAGGATGGCATAAAGCTAGAACCATGAATCTCTGGAAGAACGGGTAAGGATTTAAGAGGAACTCTTCTTCGATCTTCAAAATCCGAGAATGACGATGATAAACACCACCATGAATTGTTGAGATACTCCGGGAGAATGAAAAACAAAGAGGTTGAGCTAACAATGAAAAATATTTTGAAAACGATCTTGGAAAACATCTGATTGATGAAATTCATTCTTACGTCAAACTTCGAAAAGAATTTGGGAATGGCTCGGGGAAAATTAGAAGAGTCAGGTAAGATCCTGGGGAAAAAACCTGTGGGTTAGGGCCAACTCAAGAGAAACACCATTGAAATGATTTTAAAGAGAGATTGCACCGGTTGAATTAAATGACTTGAATGAGATAATAATCTCAAAATAACTTGAACCGATTGAGAATAGAAACACAGATCTTCCGAGATATCTTCAACACTCCGGATATGAACTGGGAGAGGTGAATAAATAAGGGAGCCTTGGATAAGAAACTCACATAGGAAGATATGTTAAACAAAAGGAAGAGATATGATCAACACTGAAGCTTGAAACTAATCCACCGGAGAAGAAAAGAGACGAAGAATAATAAACTTGAAGCTGTTGAGCATCTTCATGGGAAATCATTGGATAAGAACATTGAAAGAAAAGAATGAAGAGACTTCTCACAAATAAAAGGGATACATGATTAAGAAATCTGAGTCCTTGAATAAAAAAGGGTGGGAGGGTGGGAAAACAAAGGCAACTTGGGGCAGATGGAATGGATACCATTGAGAAAACTTAGAATTGATCTTGCGAATGTTGAAATGATCAGATCCACTTGAAGAGAAGCACATCGGTTGGAAAATAATTAACATGATGACCTCGATGATCAAGAAGGATTAGTATTCACATAGCAATATGAGAATACTGTTTAGGAAAAGGTATGGAATCAGCACTTGACTTCAAAGCAACTCGAATACCACAAATAAAACAAAACAAAGGATTTGGCTTGCAGAATAAGCCGGAACAAACATATGATAGAGATTTCGTCCGAAGTTTTCGTGGTGGGGCCCACACGGGCTCGATCATACAGCACCATCATGTACAAGGCAGTGCACATGACATGCGAAGCGTCCCCGAATCGGCATAGCCAAGGATTCATTAAGACACAACGAGACCACTGTAAAAACGACCGTGGATAGGCGGACCACTAGACGTCGAACCCCAATCTCATATCATGCATCTGTCGGAAAGAAAAAAACTAAAGCTACTTGATTCCCACCTATAAAACTCCCGAAACTTACTGGTTATGCAATCTGGTGTTGGGATATAGGGGAAGCAATATATCTCACCCAAACTAACAATCCCGACATCCAGCTGTATCCATCCGTCAACACATAACCAAGAAACCTTCGGAAATCATGTACCTCAACCTTTGAAAAGCAACCCTTATACGAGCTATGGCAATACTCCCGAACTCCCCAGTACTGGGTGGCGTCGAGGTTATCTTACCACTAGCTGCATAAAAGAGATTTTCGATGTGGGTGAAACTCAGGTATTCCAGAACTGCAATGATAAAATTATGACGACAACACTTCGGAGCTCAACTCCCCGGGACATTGCCACAACCCCTAAATGTCAGGAGGCACCAAGAACAATGTTCTCGTCATAAGAATATCAGAACGATCCCAAGATACCCGTGTGATCCTAAAAAAAATTAGTGAAATTTGAGGAGAGGAAAGTCAAAACATCTACGTTAGGAGACCTCACCAGAGCGACGAAGGGACTGAGGAGTAAAAGAATCCTACTCTCCGATATATATAATCCTAAGACTCAAAACATTTTGTTCTAGACTCAACAGCATCAGTGATTCGATCAAGCAGGGGGCTCCTAAGTCGGGGATGGATCTGATTACCAACTTGTAACACCCACGATGCGGCTATATCTCCCACGTGTCAAAGCACGACTTAGAGGCATAACCGCATTGTGGTTTTGTCGCAAGAAGGGTCATCTTCACACAATCCCATGTGATGAACAAGAATGGGATAAAGAGTTGGCTTACAATCGCCACTTCACACAAGTAATTAAATAAATCATACATCATTCAGAGCACACATATAGTCCGACTACGGACGAAGCCAAAAGAAAAGAAGATAACCCATCTGCTAGATCCCAGATCGTCCCAACTGGGCTCCACTACTGATCAACATGAAACGAAACATAGCAACGACCAAGATCTTCATTGAGCTCCCATCTAAGCTCGGTTGCATCACCTGCGCTGGTATCATCGGCACCTGCAACTGTTGTGATAGTATCTGGTGAGTCACGAGGACTCAGCAATCTCAAAACCCGCAAGAATAAGACTATTTAATCTTATGGGTAGGAAGTGGTAAAGAGGTGGAGTTGCAGCAAGTAGTAAGCAAATATGGTGGCTAACATACACAGGTAAGAGCGAGAAGAGAAGCAACAGAATGGTCATGAAGCTAGAAGTGATCAAGAAGTGATCCTGAAACTACTTACGCACAATCATAACCCAAAGACCGTGTTCACTTCCTGGACTCCGCCAGAAAAAGACCATCACGGCTACACACGCGGTTGATGCATTTTAATTAAGTCAAGTGTCAAGTTCTCTACAACCGGATATTAACAAATTCCCATCTGCTACATAACCGCGGGCACGGCTCTCGAAAGTTTATACCCTGCAGGGGTGTCCCAACTTAGCCCATCACAAGCTCTCATGGTCAACGAAGGATAATCCTTCTCCCAGGAAGACCCGATCGGTCTCGAAATACCGGTTTACAAGACATTTCGACAATGGTAAAACAAGACCAGCAAAGTCGCCCGATGTGCCGACAAATCCCGATAGGAGTCGCACGAATCTCATTCTCAGGGCACACCGGATTGTCCAAACTTCCGGTAGAACAGCCCAAAGTTGCCCCTGGTGACCACCGGCGGCTGATAGGTTGGACCAACACTCACGACGAGCACTGGCCCAGAGGGGGGTAAAATAAAGATGACCCTTGAGTCTGCAGAACCCAAGGGAAAAAGGCTTAGGTGGCAAATGTTAAAATCAAGGTTGGGCCTTGCTGGAGGAGTTTTATTCAAAGCGAACTGTCAAGGGGGTCCCATAAATCACCCAACCGCGTAAGGAACGCAAAATCAAGGAACATAACACCGGTATGACGGAAACTAGGGCGGCAAAAGTGGAACAAAACACCAGGCATAAGGCCGAGCCTTCCATCCTTTACCAAGTATATAGATGCATTAATTAAATAAGAGATATTGTGATATCCCCACATAATCCTGTCCATCATGGAGCAATCTTCAACTTCACCTGCAACTAACAACGCTATAAGAGGGGCTGAGCAAACCGGTAACATAGCCAAGAAACGGTTTGCTAGGAAGGGTGAAAAGGTTAGAGGCTGACATGGCAATATAGGAGGCATGGTAAACAAGTGATAGGTAGCACAGCATAGCAATAGAATGAAGCAACTAGCAAGCAAAGATAGAAGTGATATCGAGGGTAATGGTCATCTTGCCTGAGATTCTGCTAGGAAGAAGAACGAGTCCATGAAGAAGACAAATGGACGTAGTCGAACAATTCCTCACGAACGCAACGTTACCGGATCTATCAAGGAGAAGCGCAACCGGAAAGAAGCAAACAACACGGTAAACAACCATCACATAAGCATGGCATGATGCACAAACAAGTATGATGCATGTCCCGTTTAAAGAGGCATGGCGTGGCAAAGTGCACAAACAATACTGCAAATTAAGTGGAGCTCAATATACAACGAGTTGCATATTGACAAAACACCACATTGACATATTTAGTTTAATCTTGTTTAAGGTACCCAACAATACTAAATGTTGTTAAACATGGCAAGGGGTGAAGCATATGAAAACTACTTGGCTAGGCAAGTTTAAATAAGGCCGGAAACAACAAACAACAATTCCGGAAATCCCCATATGTTATTTAGCAATTTAACGCAAACAACAATTTAAACATTTTAGATAATGTTATCATGATGTGGATGACATATGCAAGTTTTATGCGATTTTTTATGAAAATGTTGACATGAGCATGTTATGAAGCATTTTTCACCGTGGTGGAAAGAAAGGGTGTCACAGCAATGAATTCGAAAATGATGCCACGGCAACATATCGATGATCCGATAACTCATTGAGATACTGGTGCAAAAGAGCAAGTGTGCGGATGTGCGGAACATGCAAAAGATGGTGGGGTGATCCCGGTTACGGGGTTCCCACGGGACGGTGGCATGGCAAACGAGGAGGAACATGCAAAGACCTCTTGGACACGATGCAAACATTGGGTGCATCTCACACAACACACATGCATTCGGTCCACGGACGTCATCTCGGGGTTATACCTTTGAAGCGTGCCTTTTCGGAGCGGATCGGGTTCGATGGTAGTGGAAGTAGTCGTTCTCGCGACGGTAGTGGAAGTGGTGGCACATCTTGTAGTGGAACTTGGGCGTAGTGGTACACGTTCGTTTCGGATAGGAACTTGACGAATCCGAGTAACTTGGGGTCGACGGCGAGGAACTCGATGTTTCGATGCGGTGTAGAGGTACATGTTGATGGTCGTCGTGGTACTTGGCGTCTCACCGTGTAGTTGTACACAGAGTCGAACAGAGGGCCTTGACGATTCAACGGGTATGAAGCAACGGAAACGCATAGGCCTCCCCTGTACTTGGCGCAATCCGAGACGATCTCGACGATCCAGCAAGGCGACGGTACAGGGCAGTCTTCGTCTTGGCAGGGCAGCGGTCCAAGCGAGCAGCAGCTCTGCTCAATGCAGGGTAGCACGGAGCAATGTTGGGGAAGTCAACATGGGGAAGATGCGTTCTCTCATCTCCTGGATGAGGCCGAGGCGAAGGTGGGATATGGTGCTGAGGAAGGAGGTCCGGCGGGGCGGCGACGCTGCTGGAGAGGTGATGGCAGGGATGGCCTGGACAAGGCCGAAGGTCGGGGAGGGAGCGGCCGATGGCGGCTGGACCAGGAGTCGAGGCGGCGCAGCTCCTGCTCGGCGTGGAGGACGACGGCTGCGGGCACAGGTGCTCGAGGAGCTCCTCTCCTTGGGCGCTGGGGCGACGGGGATCGAGGATGCGGGCGAAGAAGCAGCGTGCAGGGGCTTGGCTTCCTGGTGGTTGGGCGGAACGAAGGAAGGAAGGGGCACAGCGCTGACGAGGCCAGGGAGACGTGGCAGCGGAGGGACACTTGCGAGGGGCCATGGCCAGAGGGAGAGGCTGAGGGGATCGAGCGAGAGGAGGGTTCGGGCGCGGGCGTGGCTTCCTGGCGCTGGTTGTGTGTGGCGGCGGCGCACATGGAGAGATGGGGACCGGGAGGAGAGTGGGAGGATGAGAGGAGCTAGGTTATAGGGTTACGTGGGTAGCGGGCCGGGCTAAAGGGGCCGGCCTGGATGGTGGGAGCAAGCGTTGGGCTGGCTCTCCTTTCTCTCCCTCTAAATTTTTCTTTAACAGAAAAGAACTAGAGAGAAGAAAAGAAAGAGAGGGTTAGGGAAAGAATTTGAGAACAAGGACAATTTTCCTGGACTCATAAAAATGAGCTTGAACCAAGAAAACTAGAAAGTGAGCATGGGTGAAGATTGGATTCGAACTCATTTGAATTAAATTCAAATGGGTTTGAATAAGAAGTGGGCGTTTGAAAGGTCCAAAAAATGTTGAGAAATTAGGCGGTGCTTGGAAAAATGATGAAAGGATATATGGCAAAGTTAGAGACCAAGAATTGTGATAACAAAGGCATTGGGGTAAATTCCAAATTAATGGAATATAATAATAGATCCATAAATACTAGGAGGATATGTTATAAAGAGAAATCACCATGTGAATTCCCTCGATTTAAATAGATCAAAAGATCTATGCAATTTATTTAGTTGAGGTTTTAAAAATTAAATGACATGCTGGCATGATGACATGATGCAATGCAAAAATAAATAGAGCAAGCACAAATAAAAAAACACGTAGCGCGGTTGAGGTATGCGCGGGGCCGGGCCCTGCCGACGTAGAACGACAAATCCTCTCTTCCACCCCCTCCCTATTTGTTGTTTGCGCGTCAAGGGGGACTCATGAGCATCGTGACTCAGGAGCCTAACTTGTCATGTAGCCCCTCACTCCTTAGTCCCGTCCTGGCGATCCGGTCGGGGCTAACGGCGGCTGAGGTACGTGCGGGGTCGGGCCCTGCCGACGTAGAACACAAGCAAATAGGAAGGAAATCGCAAAATCTAGCAAATCCAGAAGCAAATATTACAGACCATAGATTGTTCTGACAATACCAGACACAAATTTAAACGCCTCCATGAGGCATGGTGCATGTTACAGGAATAAAAGCAGGAAAAAGGCCGTGAGAAGATCATCCCTGGGCCGCGCCACCGCTCGTGGTGGAGTCGCGCTTGTCAGCCCCACCCCCTGGAGCTGCGGAGCCGGCAGCGCCTCACTTGGGCGTGGTGTTGAAGGCGCGGAACTTCGATAGCAAGGCCTCCGCTCGACCCTTGATGGCTTCGGCAGCAGCAATGGAGCGCCTTGCGTCCACGGGCTCCAGCAGGTCATCAAGGTTGGCGTCGGGGTTGCAGAGGTAGACGTGGCTGAGGATCCGCGTCAGCGCTGCGGAGGAAAGGACGCGAGCCTCGACTTCAGCCATGGGGCCGATGCCAATCACGACTTCTTCAAGCGCCTCGACGAGGAAGGGAACTAGCTTAGCAGGGCCTTCCTTGGCTTCGGCCAGCAGTTTCTCCAGGCCCCCGTCATAAAGCGTTTTCAGTGCTATACGGGCCCTCTCCTCATAGCACGCGAAGGCCGCGCGATCCTCGGCCAAGACCTTCGCCTCGGCATCCAGTTCGACCCTCTCCGTCTTCAGCGCCTGCTCCAGCGTCTTCAGCCGGTCGCGGTCGACTGAGAGTTCGGCGTCGCGGTCCTTGACAGCAGCCTCCTGAGCCTTCATCTCCTCCTCCTTCACCTGGCGGTCGTGAACCTCCCTAGCGAGCTCATCACGCAGCCCTTGCAGCTCGCCCTCCAGAGGCTCGCAGCAGCCCTTGATGATTGAAGCATCCTTCAACGCCGCGTCGCGGGCGGCCATGGCCTGGGAGGTGGCTTGCTTCCCCTCCCCGGAAACCGTCACAGCTTGGCTCAGCGCCGCTCGGACGGAGGCGTCAGAGCGAACCAAGCTAGAGACCAACTCCAGGCACCCGGACACCAGGCGGGGGTCCGCGCTTCGGAGATCCTCCCGCAGCCGACTCAGCTCATCGGCGGCACGGTACAAGGCGACGGAACATGTAGAGGAGACGGGAGCCGGCGGAGTAGGAGGAGAAGACGGTAGCGTGATCATGGCTTGGGAGGCAGGGACCTTCTGAGCCCTGGCAACTTCGGTGATAGCATCGAGCATAGGCGCCTCTAGAGTCAGCGGGGCCATGGGGGCTGACTCCTCGCCGGAGTGTCCCTGCTGGCTTCGTGAGGATGATCGGGCAAGGGACGTTCGGGGCCCGTTGCCTCCCTTCCCTGTGAGTGAAGACGCAGCCACGGCCGACGAGCCCGTTCCAGGCGGGGTCGCAGCGTCTCCCTTCAGCCTCTTCGCCGCAGGTAGCAGCCTACCCAATGGAAGATTTCAGGCCTCGACGGCGAAAAGACAGGAGCAAGGCAAAGTTCGAGTACTTACTGGTTGACTGCCGCGGGATCCCACGGACTCCGGCCAAGCTTGAAGCCCGACAGCCTTTTGCGGGGCTTAGCCTCGGGAGGCCCAGCCACAGAGGGAGGCGCACCTCAGGGCTAGAGCTTACTTCGGCCGATGCGAGGGCTGGGGTAGACCCTCGGGAGATCAGCCCGGACATGTACTTCCTCATGACCAGGGGCGCGCCTCCCCCCCCCCCTCGCCTGGCGCCGGCCTCATCGTCATCGGGCATGGAGCGGAGGGTGCTGGACCTGCGCCAGGGGGAAGTCTCCCCCATCCCCTCGAAGGTCTCCTCCGAGTCACGCTCCTCGTCCTCGTCGTCATCTTCCTCCTCTCCCCCGCTGGAGTCACCAGAGGACAAGTTCACCATCGCCGTCGCCGCCTAGCCCTCAGGATCCTTCGCTGGCACCAGACCGACCCCGTCGAAGGTGGGCATGGTGTCCACCACCAGTTTCTAGTCATCACGAAGGAACAAAGGAACCGGAGCATCCACCGAGCCTGCCACGTCCTCTCCGACCAAGAAGCGAAGGGCCTCGGTTAGATCCTCGTCATTCAGGGTGTCCAATCTCAGGCGGAGGATGACGTCCGCATCCGTGAGCCTCCACAGCGGGCACGAGTGCGCCTGAAGAGGGGCCACCCGGTGCGGCAGGAACTCCCTCAGGACCGAGGCCCCGGTCAGCTTTGCCGCCCTTAGATTGCCCGGCCTCAGGTCAACATTCCTCTTCTCCAGCACCAGCTTCGCCCGCCGGTCATGAAGTTTCGCGCGGGACCACGCCTCAACAGCCTCGGGCTGCTTTGTGGGCAGCTCCAGCAGGGGGTTGTGGCACCTGGCGTCCACCATGAACCACTTGCTCCGGAAGCCCTCAGCCCTCTTCCCGGCCTTCGAGATGGCGTTGGACTTGGAGTACGCGACAAAGCTCGCGCACACCGAGATATTGCCGCTGGTGACCCGGAGGGAGAAAAAGTGGCGCAGCAAGGCCACGGAGGGTACCACCCCGACGTGCGCCTCACAGTAGTAGGCGAAGATCGACAGGAGAAGGATGGAGTTGGGATGGATATGCAGAGCATGCAACTGATACTGGCAAAGGACAGCGAGGAAGAACTTGGAGAAAGGAGGAACCAGACCAGCGATAACGGCGCTCATGAAGAGGGGGTAGAAGGTGCTCCCCTTGTCCTCCGGCCGGGCGGAGCCAAGTCGGAGCGCAGTCTCCCCCATCTCGTTGATCTGCACCGCCGCCATCTGGCGCGTAAGGGCGAGATTCTTCTCCGTCGCATTGGGGGATACCAGGGCCAGCGAGTACCAGGCCGATGCAGCCCCGGCCGGGGTCTTGTGGGGTGCCATTGCTCACCAAAGGAGAAAGGATGCGGCAAATCTGGAGATTTCAGAAGCAGGAGGGCGAAGAGCAAGAAAGGGGATCTAAAGCGAGGAGAACCAGAGTGATGAAGGTAAGGCTTACCCCGGGCCAGCCTTTTGTCAGTCGAGCAGTTGCCGAGGCAGCATGGGGAAGCGGAGATGCCCACGTCCAATCAACCGCCAGGCGGCGCCCAAAGCCGCAGGCTGATGGGGCCCGGGGTGCTCCGCACTTGCCCCTTCACTTCTCCGCTAAGCCAAGTCCGAGCGTGCCTTGGGCCCGGGGGATACTATCGGTGTTCTAGGAACGGGGGTCCCCAGACTTGCCTGCCTACGGCCTGCGGCGTGGCTCGAGTGGTGGCCCAGTACGGCCCATCTTCATTAGCGCAAGACTCAAGACCTTCGTGAGGGGCCAAGCCTCGCGGGGCGGACAACACACGACTTCCTCAAGAACGGCCTCGCCAGGCAGGCTCGGGAGGATGCGGAGAGATCAAGGCAGGGTACCTCGCGAGGTGCTCGTGACACAAGCCGTGATGATCGAGACCAGGCGGGCGCCGGCCTATGCAGTGTCCTTGTTTCCTCTTTGGTGCAAAGGGGGAAAGCACAGGCATGGAGTACGGATGCATCAGGCAAAGGTTGCCATTTCGGTGCAGCGAGACCAAGACTAGCAGAGCGGCAGGATGGAGGTCACCATAGAGCCCAAGACAGGGTCATCACCAGTACCTTTGGTAGCCGAAGACCAACTTTAGTCAGGATAACTTGTACTAGATGTTCCCCTTCAAAATGGTCGTTGTTGGCGCCCTTCCCGCTCAATATTTGGGAAGAGGACCAGTGCCTCTATAAATAGGACTAGCCACCACAGAGGAAAGAAGAGAGGGGATCAAGGGTTCATTAGACCGAGAGGCGATCGAACTGACCCAAGTAGTTCATCGCACCAGCTCAGGAACACCTCTCGCGAGGCTGTTCTTCCCTTTGTACTGTTCATCATCAGCCCCTGAGCCAATCCACCACACCACACACTGGAGTAGGGTATTACACCACAACGGTGGCCCGAACCAGTATAAATCTTGTGTCCCTCGTGTTGTTCATCGTTTTAGCTTAGATTCTCGCGAGGCGACCGGATGTGAATTGGTAGGGGGAAGATCTTCGCACGCACCCCAGAGTTCAAACCTTAAGGGTCTGGCGGAACCCAACATCCGACACATCCGGTTGTGCGAACTTGTTCCTTGAATCCGCCATCCTAAAGAGTGGAAAAGGGAGAGGAGTCAGAAATGAGAAGAGAGTAGTGATCTAGGGCTTTTAGCTTAGTGGTCATGTCCTACATTCAGCGTGTGCTCTGATACCATCTTGTAGCGACTAGACCTCAAACAGTCTAATCTTTGTGCATCAGTGTCATCCCTGGATTAGTAATGCTGACACGCACAGTACTTGAGGATTTATAACAGAGTAGCAATCACACACTTATTACATCGAATGTCTCGAAAGAGAACTTATTATAATAATATGGCTTAAGGCCATCTAAAATAGATAACAGCGGAAGGCTTGGTAGATAAAGTGAGTCCATCAACTACAACGGCATCACTGAGTGAAATACAACGACCTATGGCACCTTACTCGTCGTCTGAAAAGTCTACAACATGAACGTTGCAGCCCGAAACGGGTTAGCACATGGAATATGCTGGCAATGTAACACACAGAGTAATGAACAGAATAATTTCTATCACTACATGCATATATGGCTGGTGGAAAGCTCTATGGTTAACAGTTTTGCATAAAGCCAATTTTCCCTACAACAAAGGAATAAATTTTATTTAACTATCATGGTGGTTGTTAAACATTGAGAAGCTTCCTCCAACTCAATCCCAATTAAACATCATCATTAAACCCAATCAAATTATATTAAGAGTGATGAGATCAACATGATAATCCAAGAAGATGTCCATAACCGGGGACATGGCTAACCATGATTAGTTTATACACTCCGCAGAGGTTTGCGCACTTTTCCCCAGAAGACTCGAATGCATCCATGGTCGGAGATTCGAGACATAGTCTCTCTGAAGCATTAACTCTCTACTCTGGATAGACAGTACCACCTAAAAACCACTACATCTACTAGTCTACCTCTTCAAGAGCTTCACGCAACTTACTCAATTATGACAGAGCCCATATTGGCTTGTGGCTGTACACATAAGTTTCTAGCATGAATAATCTTATGATCCCTTTGAGCCTGGGTGGCGGACCGTAGGATGATCACACGGATACTCCGGGATATCCTAGGACAACAGTGGATTCTCCAGGTGCCCTGCCAACCTCTGGGTACTCCAGGGTGCCTTCAAGCAATCCACCCAGATGTGTATTTAAGTAGCCACCTTAATTCAACCATTAATTAACAATACTCACATTTGTCATGAATCACTCGAACCAAACCACGTCTACGAGCATAGCATAGCAATATAAGCAACGTACAAGTAACTCCCAAGGTTTGATAATAAATAGGTAAATAGGTACTACCTCATCTACTTCCCAAAACCCACATGTTAATCAGATCCTAACCATGCAATTGTTTGAGGATTGATCTAATGCAATAAAACTGGCTAGTTAAGAGGTATGATCAAAGTGTTACTTCCCTTGCTGATGATCCGTGAAACCTAGAGACTCATAGTAGCACACTTCGCACTCCGGGTACTCTATCGCGAACAAACAAGCATGCAATAAGCACTCAACTAGAAGCACGGATAAAACTCAAATAAGAGATCTAACCAGAAAGTTCAACTTAGGAACTCCGGTTTGCAAAAAGAATCAAACCAAACGAAACAACGAAACTCAAACTGCGAAAGAAACAATATCCGTTTACTAATCTGGACTTAAGTCAAATTTTACAGTAGCAAAATCTTGTTCAAGTTGGTTAAACATAAAGAGGGCTTCAAGACGAAGATCTAGGCACTTGAATCGCCTGATTCCTATAAACGAGCAAAGAGTTAAACTAAAACAAAAATCAGGGCAGAAATCGCGATAAAAAATAATCACGGAAAATCCCTGGAAAAAGAAAAACTGACGAACAGGCAAACGAACAAACATTCACTGTCTGTGGTAACGGGTGAAAACCGTTCGTTAAAACGGACGTACGAACGGGCGTTCGCTAAATAACTAAACCGGGAAAAAAATAAAACCGATCTAAAAAACCACATGTTCTAAAAACCCTGTCGGATTTCGGGTTCCGGCAGACCCTAGAGGTTCGAACACTGGGGTGCACAGGAAGATCTTTCCCCTACCAGCTCACGCGTCGAAGTCTTGCAATGGATCTAGGCTAGAAAGGAAGTACAAACAAGGGACACAAGATTTATACTGGTCCAGGCCACCATTGTGGTGTAATACCCTACTCGAGTGTGTGGTGTGGTGGATTGCCTCAGGGGCTGACGATGAACAATACAAAGGGAGAACAGCCTCGCAAGGGGCTGTTCTTGAGCTGGTGCGATGAACTGCTAGGGTGAGTTCAGTCGCTTCTCTCTAGTCTATGCGTCTTCTTGAGATAGATGCTTGATCCCCCTACTCTGTGGTGGCTAGCCCTATTCATAGAGGGAGGCCCTGGGCCTCTTCCCAAATAATGAGTGGGCAGGGCGCCAACAATTGGCCATTTTGAAGGGGAACATCTAGTACACTTATCCTAACTAAAGTTGGTCTTCGGCTGCCAAAGGCTCTGACGATGACGCCGCCCTGGGCTCCACGATGACCTCCATCCTACCGCTCTGCTGGTCTTGGTCTTGTTGCACCGAAACGGTAACCTTTGCCTGATGCCTCGGCCTGTGCTTGCCCCCTTTGCACCGAAAGGGAAACGAGGACACTGCGCAGGCCGACGTCCGCCTGGCGCCGCCTGGTCTCGATCGTCATGGCTTGCGTCACGGGCTCCTCGGGAGTTACCCTTCCTTGATCTCTCCGCCTCCTCGCGAGCCTACCTGAGGAGGCTGCTCCTGAGGAAGCTTCCTATCATCCGCCCCGCGAGGCTTGGCCCCTCGCGAGGGTCTTGAGCTTGAGCTGATGAAGCTGGGCTGCGTTGGGCCCCCACTTGAGCCACGCCGTAGGCCGTAGGCACGCAAGTCTGGGGACTCCCGTTCCCAGAACACCGACAGTAGCACCCGGGCCCAAGGCGCGCCCGGACTTGGCTTAGCAGAGAAGCGAAGGGGCAAGTGTGAAGCGTCGCGGGCCCCAACAGCCTGCGGCCTTGGGCGTCGCGTGGCGATTGATTGGACGTGGGCGTCTCCGCTTCCCCACGACGCCTCGGCAACTGCCCATCTGACAAAAAGAGGTGCCCGGGCCAGACTTACCTGCTTTGTTCTCGCTTGCCTTGCTCCAGATCCCCTTTCTCGCTCTTCTCCTTCCTGCTTCCAAAATCCTCCAGATCTGCCTCAATCCTTCCCATCCGGCAAGCCATGGCACCTCGCAAGACCCCGACCGAGGCCTGGTACTCGCCAGCTCTGGATCCCCCGAATGTGTCGGAGAAGAATCTCGTCCTCATGCGCCTGAGGACGGTGGCACAGGGCAACGCGGGAGCGACTGTGTTCAAGGCCAGCTCTGACCAGCCTGAAGGCAAGGGGAGCACCTTTTACCCGCTCTTCATGAGCGCCATCATCGCCTGTCTGGTGCCCCCTTTTTCCGAGTTCTTCCTTGCTGTCCTTCGCCTATACAACTTGCAAACTCTGCACCTCCACCCCAACTCTGTTCTTCTCCTGGCGATTTTCGCCTACTATTGTGAGGCTCACGTTGGGGTAAATCCCTCAGTGGCCTTGCTGCGCCATTACTTTTACCTCCAGGTTTCTCATGGCCCCATCTCCGCGTGCGCGAGTTTTATCGCATACTCCGGCTCCAACGCCATCTCGAAGCCCGGGAAGAGGATTGAAAGCTTCCGGAGCAAGTGGGTCATGGTGGATGTCGGGCGCCTCCACCCTCGACTGGTGTTGTCCATGGGGCAGCCCAAGGCCGTTAATGCATGGTCTCGTGCGGAGCTTGTCGACCCCCGCGCGAGGGCGGTGCTGAAGAGGATGAACGCGAACCTGAGGCCAAGCAACCTGGGGGTGGCGAAGCTGACCGGGGCCACGCTCCTGAGGGAGTTCCTGGAGCACCGGGTGGCTCCACTCTGGGAGCACTCGCTCCCATTGTGGAGGCTTGGGGAAGCGAACGTCGCCCTTCGCTTGAGCTCTGCAGCCCTGGCCGATGAAGATCTAGTCGCGGCCCTCCACTCCTTGGTCGGGGGCGACGTGGCAAGGCCGGATGGTGATCTCGTCCCCCTGTTTCTTTGTGGCGATCGGGAGCAGGTGGTGAACGCCATGCCCACCTTCAATGATGAGGGGCTAGTGCCTGTAGTGGCTCCCAAGGATCTGGCGGCGTTGCCGACGGTGAATGTGTCCTCCAGCGACTCCAGCGGGAGTGAGGAGGAAGAAGAAGAGTCTGACTCCGAGGCGACTGGCGAGGAGTCGGAGGAGTCCTTTCCCCGGTGCAGGTCCCGTGCCCTCCGCTCCATGCCGGATGACGACGACGCCAGCGCCAGGCGGGGAGGGGAGGATTCTCCCCTGGTCCCGAGGAAGGACAGGTCGGGGCTGGTGCTCCCAGGATCCGCTCTGGCTCCGGGGCGGTCTGAGGCCAGCTCCGGCCTTCCCGACGTGCCCTCTGCTTCCGAGCCTCCCAAGACTGACCCCAGCTGCAGGCTCTCGGGCATCAAGTTTGGCCGGAGGCTGCTTGAGTCTGCGAATGACGACCACTAAGTGTTCGATCCATGCTTTGCTTTGTTTCTGCCGCCGAGGCTTGACGCCTACATTCTTTTGGCCAGGCCGGCACCTGCAGCGAAGAAGTTGAAAGGGGATTCTGCGACCCCGCTTGAGGCGAGTTCGTCTGCCGAGGATGTGCCTCCGTCTGCAGGGAAAGGAGGCATCGAGGCTCGTGCCTCCCCTTCCCGGTCATCCTCGTGAGCCCAGCAGGGACACTCTGGTGAGGAGTCAGCCCCCGTGGACCCGCTGACCCTGGAGGTGCCTAGGCTTGATGATGCTGCTGAGATGACCAAGGCCTAGGAGGCTCCTTCCTCCCAAGCTGTGATCACACTGCCATTCTCTCCACCTGCTCCACCGGCTCCCGTCTCTTCTGATCCCTCTACTGTCTTGGACCAGGCTACCAACGAGCTGAGCCGACTGCGGGAGGATCTCCAGAGCATGGACCCCCGCCTAGTGGTCGGGCGCCTGGAGCTAGCTTCTGGCTGGGCCCGCTCTGCCGCCTCTGTTTGAGCGGCGCTGAGCCGGGCTGCGTCTGCCTCCGACGAGGAGAAGCAAGCTGCTGGCCAGGCCAAGGCCGCTCACGATGCTACCCAGGGCGACGCTGCGGATGCCCAGGGCCGCTGCAAGGCACTGGAAGTCGAGTTGCAAGGCCTGCGTGACAAGCTCGCGAAGGAGGTCCGCATCCGCCAGGAGAAGGAGGAGGATATGAAGGCTCGGGAGGCTGCCGTCAAGGACCGGGACGCCGAGCTTGATGACCACCATGGCCGGTTGGAGATGCTGGAGCAGGCGCTGAAGGTGGAGAGGACCGAGCTAGACCGCAAGGTGAAGGTCCTGGCTGAGGATCGAGTGGCCTTCGCCGAGCTGGAGGAGAAGGCTCGTGCTGCGCTGAAGACGCTTTATGAGGGCGGCTAAGAGAAGCCGTTGGCTGGCGAAGAGGACAGCCCTGCCGAGCTGCTTCCCTTCCTAGTCCGTGCGCTTGAAGATGTTCGGACGGCCTTGGCCCTACGGCCGAGGCCGAGGCATGTGCCCTGTCGTCTGCAGCGCTGACGTGCGTCCTCAGCCACGTCTACCTTCATGACCCCAACATAGACCTCGACAACCTGCTGGACCCTGTGAGCGGTGACCTTGCCGCCGCTGCTGCTAAGGTCGTGAAGGGCCGAGTCGAGGCTTTGCTGGGGAGGTTCCACGCCTTCAGCACCTTGCCCAAGCGTGACGCCGCCGGTTCCGCGGCTTCAGGAGGCGGAGCCGCCCAGCGCGACTCCACCATAGGCGGCGGCGCCACTGGAAAGTGATCCCTTTGCATCTTCTGTCCTGTTCTAATTCCTGCAACATGCACCATGCCTCGTGGAGGCGTTTAAACTTGTGTTTGGTGTTGTGAAACACTCTATGGCTTGTCATATTTGCTTTTGAATTCCCTAGAATTTGCATTTTCCCTCCCATTTGCCTGTGTTCTACGTCGGCAGGGTCGGACCCCGCGCATACCTCAGTCGCTGTTAGCCCCGATCGGAAACCAGGACGGGACTAAGGAGTGACGGGCCACGTGACCAGTTAGGCTCCTGAGTCGTGATGCTCAGGAGTCCCCCTTGACGCGCAAATGAGTCTTCATACCTTGGCTCCGCTCGGGGAGAGGCACGCGACGACCAGGTCCGAGGGACCTGGCTGGGTGGTGTGCATTCAGGCGTGGCCCGGGCGCAGCCCTCGTGTCCAGCCCCCTCGCGCGGCACTCCCGAGGGGAGGCATTGCGATGGTGCCAGACACTGAGCTCTGGGCTCCCTGAGGTTGGTACGGTCGTGGGCCGCCCTCAGTTGTTTATCACTAGCGCGGAGCATAGCGCTTTCGTATGTGTACGGGCATAGCCGCTCCTCGGCAGTGTCGCAGCCAGCACGGAGCATGGTGCTTCCACTGGTACGTGGGAGGGGGCTCCCCTTCGGGAGGAGCCCCCGGGGCGTGTACAGCCCCGCCCTGACACGTGGCCGACACAGTGGGGCTAGGAGAGGTGTATATGGGCACCCGTGAGCCAGCACGGGACTCACGAGGCCCTACCTCGAGGCGGGTTGCGCCTGGCTCCGGGCCTTTATCAATGGTGTGTTCCTGCAGGGTATTTAGAATGCAAATGCTCTACGTCCTCAGGTCTCAGCCCTCGAGCGATCTTAGCCGCCGCTGGTATGACAAGTCATGATGACGTGGGTCAAGGCCAGGGGGTGAGGGATGGAGAGCCAGTAGGAGCCCATGAGTCGCGATGCTTAGGTGCCCCCCTTTTAACGTGCAAGCACTTTGCATGCGAGCGGAGAGGTCCGCAATAAGCAGCAGATGATAACCATGGGGACCAGGTTAAGCTCGGAGGAGCAAATCCATTTCAGATAGATGCGGAAGAAGTAAATGCCACTGGGTCTGGCCCGAGCAGCTTGGGGATAATGCAGCCCGAGGGGCGCCCCCAACAAGGTAGATAAAGAACATAAGTAAAACAGATACATGCCGCAGGGACGGACCCACGCGACCTGGGAATGATGCAGCCCTGTGGGCGCTCCCAACTGAAAATGGAACTTGGAAAGACGTCACCTGATACCGTTGCAGAGCGAGTGTCGGAGTAGCTGACGATGCGAAGAAGCCACCCCTCACGAGCCTTCAGAGCCCTGAGCCTCGGGAGGCTCTAGAGGTCCGGGCGGCTCCTCAAGGTCCATCTCCATCTCCTCCAGGAACGTGCGTGCCTGGCCACCTGAGCTTCCAGGATGCTCCTCATCAGGCGCTGGTGGGCAGCAGCCGCGTTCGACAGGCCAAAAGGCATGCGAACGTAGCTATGAGGTGGACCCTCACAACGCCCCACGCGTGAAGTCCAGAGGCGCCCCTGAGACGCGGCCTGGTTGAGCCTTGGTACGTCGATGCAGACACACAGCCCACCATCCTCGCCGGGATGTGGGGCTACGGCGGGTAGGCGGCGACTGTCGCGCATGACTCTTGACTCCTGTAGCTCCTGAACGTTCCTCGCGATGAACTCCTGAGGGTTTGGCCCTCCTTGCCTCATGCCTTCCTGATGGAAACGTGCCTTGAAGCACGCCTCCAAGTGGTGCCCGAGCGCCTCCCTCGTGACCTTGGCAAAGTCAGTGGTTCTCCAAGACAGAGCCCTCGAGCCCTGCCCGAGGAGGGTGCCGGGCGCGCCTTCCTATGCGACAGAGGATGGCGCCCCTTGAACGGGCGCAGATCCTGCCGCAACGCCTCTGGAGGCGCCTGCCTCATGAGTGTTTGATCCAGGTGAAGCCTTCTTCTTCTTAGGGACCGCCTCTGGGAGCCTCCCGCTCCTGTGATCTGGGTCTTCAATTGTCGCGGCCTGGAAGGCACGCTCAAGAGAACACATTGCATCCCTCTCCTCGCAAGGCACTGTGATGATTCCACCGCTCCCTGGCATCTTGAGGACATTGTAGCCATGGTGAGTCACTGCCATGAACTTGGCCAGAGCTGGGTATCCGAGGATGGCATTGTATGGCAGGCGAATGTGGGCGATGTTGAAGTCAATGAGCTTGGTGCGGTAGTTGTTGTGTTGCCCAAAGGTGACAGGAAGGCGAACTTGCCCTATCGGAACAGTGGAACCATCAGTGACTCCTGAGAAAGGCTTGGTTGGCTGAAGCTGATCATATGGCACTTGGAGATTGTTGAACGTCTCGACGGACAGAACATTGAGTCCTGCTCCACCATCATTGAGGATCCTGGTGACTTGCACATTGTTGATGACTAGGGAACAAAGCACCGGGAGGACTCCGGTCATTGCTGCGCACTTGAGCTGATCCGCCGAGCTGAACGTGATGGTGCACGCTGACCACCTGAGAGGGTGTGTGGCCTCAAGCTTGGGGAGGACTGCATTCACCTTGCGAGCAAACTGCTTGAAGATGCGCTGAGAGGCTGGGGCCTGAGCATCGCCCAGGATGCAAGCGATTGTGCGCAACTCCTGGAAGCCCCCAGCCCCCTTGTCTTGGTGATGGTCTTCATTCCTCCTTGGCGGTGGTGGCAGAGGAGGGAGGCATGCGTTACCTTGAGGGCGATCCTCACGAGGCTGATCCCACCAACCTCCCTCGCGAGGCTAGTCCTGCCAGCGGTCCTCGCGAGGTTGGTCACGCCACCCTTGGCAAGGGCCACGGTCTTCCCATCATCCTCCACCTCTTCCTCCTCCTCGGCCATAGCCCCGGTCGTTGCGGTCGAGACGTCAGCCGATACGCCCATCTCGCACGGCCCTGAGCTCTTGACATTCATTGGTGTTGTGGGTGTGGAGGTCATGGTACACACAGTACCGGCTGCCCTTGGATGACTCAGGCTGATCCCTGCCTCGCTTGGTGTCTGGCTCCGCTGCGAGCACGGCAGCCCCCTTGCGCTTCACATCCTTGACCTTGGGCTTCTTCTCTTCTAGGTCCGCAGCCGGAAGCTCGAGGAGGGAGAGGCGCCCTTCCTCAGCCCTGGCGCACTTGGTCGCCAAGTTGAACAGCTCCAGCGATGTGCACAGGTCTTCATGGATTGCTAGCTCCTCTTTCATCTTGATATCGCGCACGCCATTGGAGAAGGTTGAGATGATGGCCTCCTCAGTCACCCTGGGGATCTTGAGGCGGGCGTTGTTGAAGCGCTGGATGTACTTCTGCAGGGTCTCTCCTGGCTGTTGCTTGATGCGGTGTAGGTCACTCATGGCCGGGGGCCGGTCGCGAGTGCCTTGGAAGTTGGTGATGAAGCAGGTGCGCATCTCGTCCCAGGAGGAGATCGTGTCAGGGGCCAGGTTCAGGAGCCAGGTGCGAGCACCGTCCTTGAGCGCCATGGGAAACCAACTCACCATGACCTTTTCGTCCCCGTTGGCGGCTTCGATGCCCAGCTCGTAGAGCTGGAGGAACTCCGCGGGGTCTGCAGTGCCATCGTAGCGAGGAGGCAGGTCCAGCTTGAACTTGCCGAGCCATGCGACGCGACGCAGCTCGGAGGTGAAGGCGCGGCAGCCTGCAGTGGCCACCGGAGCTCTCTGCTGATGTGGGGCTTGCTCCTGGGGATTCCCGTGCACCGCTACCTGGAGCAGCACGGGTCTTGACGTGGTGGCGCAGGGGCGCGGTCATGGCGCACCGGTGTCGGGAGCACGCGAGCACCTTCTTGGGGATGAGGGATCTCTTGGCAGCTCCTTTCTTGTCGCGCAGGCGCCGGACGCGGAGGGTCTCGTCCTGGGGCCGCACGCCTTGGAGCCAGGGCGCCTTCTTGGGGAGGAGGTGGTGGAGGCACCTCCTGCTCCTCGCCTCCTGCGCAGGATGGAGGGCGAGGCAGCGAGAGGGACGGCATGGGAGAGCCCCCTGCGGCGCTGACGAGCTTGGTGATGCGGGCGAGCCAGTCCTCGTAGAGGTCATCGACGGGAAAGTAGTGCAGGAGCTCACGCACCAGGAGCAGCGCGGCGTGTGCGTCCGTGGGGGGCGCGACGGGGGTGGGACGATGAACCGGCTGGAGTCAGCGACGTGGTGGCGGTGCGGCCATCGCGCCGCACCGAAGGATGCAGGGACGAGGCCTGCTGCTCATTCCCCACCTGGCCAGTGGCCGTGTTGGCGGCAAGCGACGGGGAACTATGGGGGTGACCGCCGACGTGCGCCGTCTGGGCGACGCGGGTGGCGAGAGCAGCCCGACGCTCGGCGCGAGCTCGGTGAGCGTCAGCCATGGACATGGCGGAAGATCACACGCGACTAGCGGAAGAAAGATTCTGGCGCACCCCTACCTGGCGCGCCAAATGTCGGATTTCGGGTTCCGACAGACCCTAGAGGTTCGAACACAAGGGTGCGCACGGAGATCTTTCCCCTACCAGCTCACGCGTCAAAGTCTCGCAATGGATCTAGGCTAGAAAGAAGAACACACAAGGGACATGAGATTTATACTGGTTCAGGCCACCATTGTGGTGTAGTACCCTACTCCAGTGTGTGGTGTGGTGGATTGCCTCAGGGGCTAATGATGAACAATACAAAGGGAGAACAGCCTCGCAAGGGGCTGTTCTTGAGCTGGTGTGATGAACTGCTAGGGTGAGTTCAGTCGCTTCTCTCTAGTCTATGCGTCTTCTTGAGATAGATGCTCGATCCCCCTACTCTGTGGTGGCTAGCCCTATTTATAGAGGGAGGCCCTGGTCCTCTTTCCAAATAATGAGTGGGAAGGGCGCCAACAATTGTCCATTTTGAAGGGGAACATCTAGTACACTTATCCTAACTAAAGTTGGTCTTCGGCTGCCAAAGGCTCTGACGATGACGCCGCCCTGGGCTCCACGATGACCTCCATCCTACCGCTCTGCTGGTCTTGGTCTTGTTTCATCGAAACAATAACCTTTGCCTGATGCCTCGGCCTGTGCTTGCCCCCTTTGCATCGAAAGGGAAACGAGGACACTGCGCAGGCCGGCGCCCGCCTGGTCTCGATCGTCATGGGTTGCGTCACGGGCTCCTCGGGAGGTACCCTGCCTTGATCTCTCCGCCTCCTCGCGAGCCTGCCTTAGGAGGCTGCTCCTGAGGAAGCTTCCTGTCGTTCGCCCCGCAAGGCTTGGCCCCTCGCAAGGATCTTGAGCTTGAGCTAATGATGCTGGGCTGCGTTGGGCCCCCACTTGAGCCACGCCGCAGGCCGCAGGCAGGAAAGTCTGGGGACCCCCGTTCCCAGAACACCGACAAACCCAAACGGTTTTTAGATTAAAACCGATGGCTACCTCGGTTCGCGTGGTGGCGGTGGCGGGGTCGGCGGCGAGGGCGGCGGGCCGTGGCGATGGCGTCTGGCGGCGACGGCAGCACGCGACGGCAGCACGCGATGGCGACGGGTGGCGGGTTCGGCGGCGGGTGGGGCGGTGGCGATGGCGTCCGGCGGCGATGGCAGCACGCGACGGCGACGGGTGGCGGGTTCGGCGGCGGGTGGGGCGGTGGCGACGGGGTCCGGCGGCGGCGGCTGAGGGAGTCCTGGATTAAGGGGTCCTCGGACAGCCGGACTATGTACTTTGGTCGGACTGTTGGACTATGAAGATACAAGATTGAAGACTTCGTTCCGTGTCCGGATGGGACTCTCCTCGGCGTGGAAGGCAAGCTTGGCAATTCGGATATGTAGATCTCCTTCTCTGTAACCGACTTTGTGTAACCCTAGCCCCCTCCGGTGTCTATATAAACTGGAGGGTTTAGTCCATAGGACAAGAACAATCATAAGCATAGGCTAGCTTCTAGGGTTTAGCCTCTACGATCTCGTGGTATATGAAATCTTGTAATACTCATACCATCAAGATCAATCAAGCAGGAAGTAGGGTATTACCTCCATCGAGAGGGCCCAAACCTGGGTAAAACATCATGTCCCCTGCCTCCTGTTACCATTAGCCTTAGACGCATAGTTCGGGACCCCCTACCCGAGATCCGCCGATTTTGACACCGACATTGGTGCTTTCATTGAGAGTTCCACTGTGTCGTCGCGGTAAGGCTTGATGGCTCCTTCAATCATCTTCAATGACACGGTCCAAGGGGAGGTTTTCCTTCCCAGACAGATCTTCATATTCGGCAGCTTCGTACTGTGGGCCAACTCGCTTGGCCATCTAGAGCAGATCGATAGCTACGCCCCTAGCCATCAGGTCAGGTTTGGAAGCTTGAACTATACTGACGACATCCGCGGGGACTTGATCTTCGACGGATTCGAGCCCATGTCAGGTACGCCAAACAGTCACGACAAGCATGACTTAGATCTATCATCGGACAGTGTTCGGGAGATCGCGCCTGCGGTGGCGCCGGGAATCAATCCGAACTAGATCGTGCCTTCCAAGGACGGGTGGATGGACCCTGCCATGGAGGCCGCACACTCATCGGCGTTGGAGCCGAACATTGATCCCACCTCCTATGAGGCTGGTGTCATCGGACCCTCAGACTCGTCTCCGGCTACAGGATTCGAACTGCGTACTTCCATGCCTATCGAATCTGATTGGGCACCGGTCATGGAATTCACCGCCGCGAATATTTTTCAGCACTCGCCCTTGGGTGATGTGCTAAATTCATTAAGGTCTCTTTCCTTGTCGGGAGATCCTTGGCCGAACTATGTCCGGCTCGAGTGGGAAGCAGACGAGGAAGAACTTCGTTCCCCACCCACCACCCATTTAATAGCCACTGTCGATGACTTAACCGACGTGCTTGACTTCGACTCCGAAGACATCGACGGTATGGAAGACGATGCAGGAGAAGAACAGGAACCACCGCCTATAGGGCACTGGATAGCCACCTCATCATATGATATATATATATATATATATATATATATATATATATATATGGTGGACACCCCCAAAGAAAGCAATGGCAATGAGGCAACGGATGATAACCCCTTGGAGAAGCAATCTAAACACCGGCGTCACAGGCACCGCTCCAAGCCTCGCCATAGCAAAATTAGCGATACCGGCACAAAAGATAACAATCCAGATGGTGCCGAAGACGAAAACAATCCTGCCCAGCCAGGCTTCGAGCAGGCCAAGCAAGAGGATGGGCAAGCTAGCCCTAAGGAACAGGCGACAGATGGAGAATCAGAGGATGATAATTACAATGCCTCTCTCCGAAGATGAAGTGAGCCTTGGCGACGAAGAATTCATCGTGCCTGAGGATCCCGTCGAGCAGGAGCGCTTCAAGCGCCGGCTTATAGCCACTGCAAAAAGCCTGAAGAAAAAGCAGCAATAGCTTCAAGCTGATCAAGATCTACTAACTGATAGAGGGACCAAGGTCTTGGCTGCTGAGGAATACGGACTCGGCCGCCCTACCAAATGTTACCCAAAGCGCAGGTTGCTACCTCAACTCGAGGAGGAGGCGTCAAAACCCACACTACCAGCGCATGATGCGGCGGACCGGCAACCCCGTGGCCGAGACAAAGCGGCGTATCGGCCGGAAGTCCAGACCGCACCCTGTCGCCAATCGAAGGATAATACTAAGGCTCGGGGCTACGCGAAGGACCTGCGAGGGTCCATCTTCCCCCAATGCACTTTCGCATGGGCCAAGGCCATGCGTACACCCTCAAGGCAGACGGACCGCTTAACGACTTCAAGCTGCGGACAGGCATTTACCATCCGTTTGACAAGGCCGAAGTAGCTGCTGGGCAGGGGCTCGCTAGGCCACAGGCGGACTATGAAATCCTTCATTGCCAGTTCGGCCGCCTTGTGAAGTTCGACCAGTTGCTTCAGCTGGTCTCTCAAAGGCATCGGATGCTCGGCCCCAATATACTAGGACCAAAATAGCTTATCCGTCGAGCTCCCCTCCTCAGCCCGGTAGAACTCTGCGGCATCAGAGATGCTGCGCGGCAGATCTGCAAATGCTCCTGGAGAGCTTCGAATTCAGGTAAGTAAAACGATAGTCTCCTTCACATGCTTGCTTTGCATAATGAAAGCCTTACCCATAGTTATCTTCTTGGCCGCCTCAAATTTCCTGGAGGGCCTTCTGGGCTTCTACCTTGGCGTCTTGCACACTCTGACGGGCCTTCGCAAGCTCCGACTCTTGCGTCTTGGAGTCACGCTCCAAGGACTCGAATTGTTTGACGAAATCCTGGAGCTCTTGCAGGACCTCATCAACTCGAGCCTCTGTTTTTCGCGCTCGGTGCGCTCCCTGGCCGCTTTTCCTTCAGCCTCAGACAGCGCCTTCTTAAGGGCCGCCACCTCGGTCGTGGCCCCTATTAAAATTAATCATGCTTCATTAGCATCAACGATTTTTTCTTTATAACATTCAGATGGGGTATCACTTACCTTTGTTCTCATCGAGCTGCCTCTTCACGAGGCCGAGCTCTTCTTCGGCCTGCCCCAAGTTCTGCCTCAGTCCGGAGACCTCCATAGTGGCTGCAGCGACGGCCAGCAGCGACTGTTGGGGGACATAGTAATTTCAAAAAAATTCCTACCCACATGCAAGATCATGGTGATGCATAGCAACGAGAGGGGAGAGTGTGTCCACGTACCCTCGTAGACCGAAAGCAGAAGCGTTAGCACAACGTGGTTGATGTAGTCGTACGTCTTCACGATCCGACCGATCAAGTACCGAACGCACGGCACCTCCGAGTTCAGCACACATTCAGCTCGATGACGTACCTCGAACTCCGATCCAGCCGAGCTTTGAGGGAGAGTTCCGTCAGCACGACGGCATGGTGACGATGATGATGTTCTACCGACGCAGGGCTTCGCCTAAGCACCGCTACGATATTATCGAGGTGGATTATGGTGGAGGGGGGCACCGCACATGGCTAAGAGATCCAAGGGATCAATTGTTGTGTTGGTGCCCCCCTACCCATGTATATAAAGGAGCAAGGAGGGAGGCGGCCGGCCTAGGAGGAGGGCGCGCCAAGGGGGGAGTCCTACTCCCACCGGAAGTAGGACTCCTCCTTTCCTTGTTGGAGTGGAAGAAGGGAAGGGAGAAGGAGAAGGAAGGAAGGGGGCGCCCCCCCCCCTCCCTAGTCCAATTCGGACTAGTCCATGGGGAGGGGTGCGGCCACCCTTTGGGGCCTTGCTCTCCTTTCCCGTATGGCCCATTAAGGCCCAATACGAATTCCCGTAACTCTCCGGTACTCTGAAAAATACACGAATCACGCAGAACCTTTCCGATGTCCAAATATAGTCGTCCAATATATCGATCTTTACGTCTCAACCATTTCGAGACTCCTCGTCATGTCCTGGATCTCATCAATGACTCCGAACTCCTTCGGTACATCAAAACACATAAACTCATAATATAACCCTCATCGAACTTTAAGCGTGCGGACCCTACGGGTTCCAGAACTATGTAGACATGACCGAGACATGTCTCCGGTCAATAATCAATAGCGGAACCTGGATGCTCATATTGGCTCCCACATATTCTATGAAGATCTTTATCGGTCAAACCGCATAACAACATACGTTGTTCCCTTTGTCATCGGTATGTTACTTGCCCGAGATTCGATCATCGGTATCTCAATACCTAGTTCAATCTCGTTACTGGCAAGTCTCTTTACTTGTTCCGTAATACATCATCCTGTAACTAACTCATTAGTTACAATGCTTGCAAGGCTTATAGTGATGTGCATTACCGAGTGGGCCCAGAGATACCTCTCCGACAATCGGAGTGACAAATCCTAATCTCGAAATATGCCAACCCAACAAGTACCTTCGGAGACACCTGTAGAGCACCTTTATAATCACCCAGTTACGTTGTGACGTTTGGTAGCACACAAAGTGTTCCTCCGATAAACGGGAGTTGCATAATCTCATAGTTATAGGAACATGTATAAGTCATGAAGAAAGCAATAGCAACATACTGAACAATCAAGTGCTAAGCTAACTGAATGGGTCAAGTCAATCACATCATTCTCCTAATGATGTGATCCCGTTAATCAAATGACAACTCATGTCTATGGTTAGGAAACTTAACCATCTTTGATTAACGAGCTAGTCAAGTAGAGGCATACTAGTGACACTATGTTTGTCTATGTATTCACACATGTATCAATTTTCCGGTTAATACAATTCTAGCATGAATAATAAACATTTATCATGAAATAAGGAAATAAATAATAACTTTATTATTGCCTCTAGGGCATATTTCCTTCAGTATCCTAGTTCACATCATCATGTGATTTATCATCAATAGTTCACATCTGTATGTGATTAACACCCATAGTTCACATCGTCATGTGACCAACACCCAAAGGGTTTACTAGAGTCAATAATCTAGTTCACATTGCTATGTGATTAACACCCAAAGAGTACTAAGGTGTGATCATGTTTTGCTTGTGAGAGAAGTTTAGTCAACAGGTCTGTCATATTCAGAGCCGTATGTATTTCGCAAATACTCTATGTCTACAATGCTCTGCACGGAGCTACTTTAGCTAATTGCTCCCACTTTCAATATGTATCCAGATTGAGACTTAGAGTCATCTGGATCGGTGTAAAAGATTGCACCAATGTAACTCTTTACGACGGGCTCTTTTATCACCTCCATAATCGAGAAATATTTCCTTAGTCCTCACTAAGGATATTCTTGACCACTATCCAGTGATCTACTGTTAGATCAAAATTGTACTCCTTTGCCAAACTCAGAGCAAGGTATACAATAGGTCTGGTACACAGCATAGCATACTTTATAGAACCTATGACTGAGGCATAGGGAATGACTTTTCATTCTCTTTCTATTTTTGCCATGGTCGGGTTTTGAGTCTTACTCAACTTCACACCTTGCAACACAGGCAAGAACTCCTTCTTTGACTGTTACATTTTGAATTACTTCAAAATCTTATCAAGGTATGTACTCATTGAAAAATCTTATCAAGCATCTTGATCTATCTCTATAGATCTTGATGCTCAATGTCTAAGCAGCTTCACCGAGGTCTTTCTTTGAAAAACTCTTATTCAAGTATCCTTTTATGCTATCTAGAATTTCTATATCATTTCCAATCAACAATATGTCATCTACATTTAGTTTTAGAAATGCTACAGAGCTCCCACTCACTTTCTTGTAAATACAGGCTTCTCCAAAAGTCTGTATAAAACCATATGCTTTGATCAACTCATCAAACCATATGCTTGCACATTTTGTTAGCACCTTTAGGATTGACAAAACCTTCTGGTTGCATCATATACAACTCTTCATTAATAAATCCATAAAGGAATGCAGTTTTGACATCCATTTGCCATAATCATAAAATGCGGCAATTGCTAACATGATTCGGACAGACTTAAGCATCGCTACAGTTGAGAAAATCTCATTGTAGTCAACACACCTTGAACTTGTCGAAAACCTTTTTGCGACAAGTCAAGCTTTGTAGATAGTAACACTACTATCAACGTCCGTCTTCCTCTTGAAGATCCATTTATTTTCTATGGCCTGCCGATCATCGGGCAAGTCCATCAAAGTCCACACTTTGTTCTCATACATGGATCCTATCTCAGATTTCATGGCCTCCAGCCATTTTGCGGAATCTGGGCTCATCATCGCTTCCTCATAGTTCGTAGGTTTATCATGGTCTAGTAACATGACTTCCAGAATAGGATTACCGTACCACTCTGGTGTGGACTGTACTCTGGAAGACCTACGAGGTTCTGTAGTAACTTGATTTGAAGTTTCATGATCATCATCATTAGCTTCCTCACTAATTGGTGTAGGAATCACTAGAACTAATTTCTGTGATGATCTACTTTCCAGTTCGGGAGAAGGTACAATTACCTTATCAAGCTCTACTTTCCTCCCACTCACTTCTTTCGAGAGAAACTCCTTCTCTACAAAGGATCCATTTTAGCAACGAATATCTTGCCTTTGGATCTGTGATAGAAGGTGTACCCAACAGTTTCCTTTGGGTATTCTATGAAGACGCACTTCTCCAATTTGGGTTTGAGCTTATAAGGTTGAAACTTTTTCACATAAGCATCGCAGCCCCAAACTTTAAGAAACGACAACTTTGGTTTCTTGCCAAACCATAGTTCATAAGGCGTCGTCTCAACGGATTTTGATGGTGCCCTATTTAAAGTGAATGCAGCTGTCTCTAATGCATAACCCCAAAATGATAGTGGTAAATCAGTAAGATACATCATAGATCGCACCATATCCAATAAAGTGTGGTTACGACGTTCGGACACACCATTGCGCTGTGGTGTTCCATGTGGCGTGAGCTGTGAAACTATTCCACATTGTTTTATATGAAGGCCAAACTCGTAACTCAAATATTCTCCTCCACGATCAGATCTTAGAAACTTTATTTTCTTGGTATGATGATTCTCCACTTCACTCTGAAATTCTTTGAAATTTTCAAATGTTTTAGACTTGTGTTTCATTAAGTAGATATACCCATATCTGCCCAAATCATCTGTGAAGGTCAGAAAATAACGATACTCCCCATACATCGGTATGTATTATTTCCATCAAGTCAGTAGCTCGTTCCATTGTTCCGGAGAATAGAGTTTTAGTCATATTGCCCAAAAGGCACGGTTTGCAAGCATCAAATGATTCATAACCAAGTGATTCCAAAAGTCCATCTTAATGGAGTTTCTTCATGCGCTTTACACTGATATGACCCAAACGGTAGTGCCACAAATAAGTTGCACTATCATTATTAACTTTGCATCTTTTGGCATTAATATTATGAATATGTGTATCACTACGATCGAGATCCAACAAACTATTTCCATTGGGTGTATGACTGTCGGTGTCAAAACCGGCGGATCTTGGGTAGGGGGTCCCGAACTGTGCGTCTAGGCGGATGGTAATAGGAGACAAGGGACACGATGTTTTTACCCAGGTTCGGGCCCTCTCGATGGAGGTAAAACCCTACTCTTGCTTGATTAATATTGATGATATGGGTAGTACAAGAGTAGATATACCACGAGATCGAAGAGGCTAAACCCTAGAAGCTAGCCTATGGTATGATTGTTGTTCGTCCTACGGACTAAAACCCTCAGGTTTATATAGACACCGGAGAGGGTTAGGGTTACACAGAGTTGGTTACAATGGTAGGAGATCTACATATCCGTATTGCCAAGCTTGCCTTCCACGCCAAGGAAAGTCCCATCCGGACACGGGACAAAGTCTTCAATCTTGTATCTTCATAGTCCAGGAGTCCGGCCAACGGTGATAGTTCGGCTATCCGGACACCCCCTAATCCAGGACTCCCTCAGTAGCCCCTGAACCAGGCTTCAATGACGACGAGTCCGGCGCGCATATTGTCTTCGGCATTGCAAGGCGGGTTCCTCCTCCGAATACTTCATAGAAGATTTTGAACACAAGGATAGTGTCTGGCTCTGCAAAATAAATTTCACATACCACCGTAGAGAGAATAATCTTTACACAAATTCAATCTGCTGACGTATTCTGCAGCGTGACGTCACACCACACCCAAGCCTTTATTGGAATAGTTTTTACTGTCCCACCTCAGCGTGTTTAGTGAAGCGGTTTCCTTGGCACGTCTTGTCAAAGCAGAGATCGTGTCCCCTTATTCTGGGATTCTCATCAATACGGGCGTGGGTAATCCAACCGCGCCATTGATTACGGCGCTTGGGAGATAAGCGAGTTTTATCAGGCTGGTGGGTACGCATAGTTTCGTCCGTCCATATAAGGGGATAAGGATCCACCTTTTTACCTACGCCTTCTTCCTCCTTTGCTCATCCATTTCCGCGCACTCGAGCTCCAGCGCCCAAGTCCGCACATCTCTTCTCAACCTTCTCCAGCCATGTCCGGAGTGGGAGGCAAGTGGATGGTCTCCTCTGTGACGGAGGAACAAGTCAAAAAGCTGCGGAAGGCCGGATACTTGTCCAGCGACATCGCGCATCGGCTCCCCGACAAGGGGCAGCTCCTTCCTACCCCCAGGCCCCATGAGAGGGTGGTGTTCCTCACCCACTTCCTCCGCGGACTAGGTTTTCCACTTCACCCATTTTTCCGGGAGCTCATGTTCTACTATGGCCTAGATTTCCATGATCTGGCCCCGAACTTTATCCTCAACATCTCGGTGTTCATCGTCGTGTGCGAGGCCTTCCTCTGCATCCTGCCCCACTTCGGCCTATGGCTGAAGACTTTTAATGTCAAGCCGAAAGTAGTGGGCGGCCGTCAAGCGGAGTGCGGAGGCGCCATGGTGGGCCGGATGGCCAACGTCCTATGGCTCGAGGGCTCCTTCGTGGGGTAATAAAGGGGTGGCAATCGGGGTGGTTCTACATCACCGAGCCGCGCGACTCCAAATGGGCGGCGGCCCCTGAATTCCGATCTGGTTTCCCCACACGGCTCACCTCCTGGAAAGAGACGAGCCTAACATGGGGAGATTCGGAAGAGCTGACCGGACTTCAAGCCTGCGTCCAAAAGCTGGTGAACAAGAATCTCAAGCTTGTCAATGTAGTCCAGGTCATGCTCATTCGCCGGATCCTCCCATGACAACAACGGGCCTTCAAATTGTGGGAGTTTGATCCGGCACAGCACCAAACCCTGAGCAAGCTCTTCGACACTACGTACGAAGATGCTTGGAATGTGTTGTTTAAGGGCGCCGAGGCCCCCACATCCGCTACCGAAGATCGCGGATTCAGCTCGTGGCGTCAGGCCAGCGAGGTAAGCTATTCTACCCTTTACGGGATTCTTGTTTTTCATAGTCTGACTCTATGTGGGATCTAAACTCCCTTACCTTTGACAGGACTGGCTGAAGACGTCCGGGCAGGTTAACTGTCCGACTCCTTTGCCAGAAGACCCAGCGGACGCCAGCTTGACGGGGCTGCTGGTTCTGGCACCTCACGTGGTGCCGGAGAAGAAGGCCAAGAAGAAGGCCACGGGAACTCGAAGGAGTGCCCGGCGCCAGGTGTTGTCGGACTCATCATCCGATGACTCCGAGGCGGACCCCTCCCGCGAAGTCGAGGAGGAGGAAAAAGAAGCTTCTCCCTCAACGGTGGGAGAGAAGAAAAGGAAGGCCTCCCCAACTGGGGAGGCCGGAGGGTCCAAGAAGGGAAGGACCCTTCCTCCGGACTACTCCACCAACACCGACGACGGCGAAGAGGAGTGGCCCTCGAGGGCCAAGCCCCTGGCAAGATCGTAAGTGTCCGTATTCTAGAATAACTCATGATTTTTCATTTGTTGCATGGTGTCTTCTAACGCCGAATACAACCATGTAGCCCGCCCAAGGACGAGCTCCCCGCTTCGTCGAGCGGCTCCTTGGGTTCGTCGGATGTGAATAGCACTTCACTTCCGACCGCCTCCTCCCCTCGTGACGCAGAAGACACCACGGTGGAGTCCCAAAAGGGGCCCAACCAGGAGGAGGTGGTCCTGGAGGCGCCGCAAGGCGACCTCCCGGACTCCGGGCGCAAAGGGGGTAGAACCCCAGAGGGCTCTAAGTCCGGCCCTGTGCCGGACTCCGTACCGGAACCTTCAGTGGTTCCGGAGTCCTGCAGGCAGCCCCTTCGTAAGAAGGGCAAGATTACGACGCCGGTGGCCTCCGTCCAACCGGAGGCTCTGGATAATTTGCTGGAGGCGCTTAACGGTGCCTCCATCAACGAGGCACACCGCACTATTATGAGTGCGGTGATCCAGAAAGTTCAGTCCGCCAAGAGCGGGCTGACTGAAGCCTGTACCAGCCTTCTAACAGGCTTTAAGGTAAGTTTTTAAGATATGTAAGAATATTACCGCATAGACAGTAGCCCCTGATGCTTAGTTTGGTGTTCGGAAAGAAAAGCCGAGCTGAGGATCTAAAAAGATATACGCAGGAGTCTAACATAAATATGTCAATATGGGAATGCAGGCTGCGCTGCTGACCTCTGCCGCACTGACTGCGGAGGTCAATGCATTGAAGGAGAGCCTCGAGCGGTCCGAGAACGAGCTCGGCCTTGCCAAGAAGCAGCTCGAGGACAAGGAAGGTAAGTAATACCTTATTAAAGTAATACCTTATAGAAAGGATTTGGTTGCAAAAATGACAGGAATAACGTGGGTATTGCAGGGGCCACGAACGAGGTGGCGACCCTGAAGGAAGCGGTGTCCAAGGCCGAAAACAGTGCGGCCGTGGAGCGCACCGAGCGAGAGAAGCAGGAGGCGCGGGTGGTGGAGGTGCGGCAAGAGCTCCATGCTCTCGTGGAAAAACACGAGAGTTTGGAGCGTGACTCGAAGACTCGAGAGTCCGAGCTTGCCTTGGCTCTTGAGAGTGCCAAAGCCGCTAAGGCCGAAGCCCAGAAGGCCCTCCAGGAGATCGAGGCGATAAAGAAGATAGCGGCGGGTAAGGCATTCTTTATGCAAAGCAAGCATGTAAAAGTGAATTATCTGTTACTTACCCGAATCCGGAGCTCTCCAGGAGCGTTCGCCGATCTGCCCCGTAGTGTGTCTGATGCTGCCGCGTTCTACCGAGCCGAGGAGGGGAGCTCGACGGAAAAGGTGTTCTGGTCTCAATATGCTGAGGCCGGACATCCGGTGCCCCTGAGCGACCAGCTGAAGCAGCTGGTCGAGCTCCACAAGGTGGCCGAACAGGCCATGAAGGGCCTCATAGTTTGGCTGTGGCCTAAAGAAGCCATGCCTGGGAGCTACTTCGGTCTGGTGCGGCGGCTGGTGGACGCCTGTCCATGGATTGAAGTCATCAAGCACTCCGCCTGCATTGAAGGTGCCCGTCGGGCCCTTGCCCGTGCTAAAGTGCACTGGGGCAAGATGGACGCTGAGAAGCTTGTGACGGACGCGCCACCGCCAGGCAAGGAGTATCGCAAGCCCGAGATGTACTATAAGGGCGTCCTGAAGGGTGCCCGCCTTATAGCGGGTGAATGCTCCAAAGATGTAATTTTTTAGTAGACTCGCATTTGTTATCCTGTACGCTGAAAACTTTGTTCATATGCGCTAAGCAACGCTTGTTAATTTAAAATATTACCTTCTGTGCGGCCGTTTATCAAATTTGAGAGATGGCGAGTCGTTGGCTTCAGCCCCCATGCCACGAGTGCTGGGGTGTTCGGGATAAACTTGAGCGCTCTTGTTCCCATTCTTGGGTCCTTCGAGGGAGGCGTTCAACACGACGAACGAGGCAACCGGACTATAATGCTTGAACACTCTCACTTAGCCATAGAATTCTATAATTTTAAATTTCGGCGAAGCCCCTGGTATTCGGAAGACCGAGTTCGGGGCGCTATCCACGCCTTGGCCGGACAATGCCGACTCCTCGCTCTAAGCGGCATGAGTCTTTAGGGACCCGAAAAACCTCTCGAACAGCGACCGGCTCTCGCCCTATCATGACGGTCAGTTTTAGCTTTCTCCACTGAGGTGCTCAACCCAGCTCAACCGGGGCACAATCGCAGTGGTTCTCCCAGCGCTACCTTAGCCGATATAACGGAACGTAAGGTACCAAAACATGGGAGCCGGGCAAACCCAACTATTGACCCAAGACATGATTCGGAGCCGATGCATATAATGCTATAAGTTCGGGGTGCCGCACTTGTGAAAGTGTTCGGACTTATCACACCATGTTTTGGGGTACTTAAGCCCCTGGTGTATTGACCGTACCAAGTTGTACGGGTGCAACATGTCATAGATGAACATTTATGAAAAAAAGGAATGCAATAATAAGCAGAAGCTATGTATTGTTTATTCAAAAGATACTGCAATGAAAGCAGAACGATACAAATAGTGCGATAAGCAAGGGATGGGACTATTTAACATGTCCCCCTCCAGGGGTAGGCTACGGGATGGTATGTAAAACAGGTATACTGCTCGTAATAGAGACCACCTGGACACTCGACGTAGCTTTTCTGCTTCCCTGGCTGTTGCATCGTGAGTTCGGCGATTCTACTGCCGGATAGGGCTTCTGGAAAACGGAGTCCTGAGAATAAGAAAACAAAAGAATGACACAATTGGGAGCCCCTTGTGCGGTTGAGCCGCACTCTGGGCATGCCATGGTCGTGCCCCTCCCCCTATGCCCATGGTATCTCCAGAGCGTAGTTATGTACGCGTTACTGGTCTCGCGATTTCGCGAGGGCTGGGGTTGGGGCCGCACTGCTACGCATGCTCGGAACGTGCCAGGCAGTCTTGTTGTAGGTTACTCCGGGCGCGCTTGACGGTGTCCGGACGTTTAGTAGTCGGACTCCAGAATTGCCTTAAGAGGTTGCTTTGTACTTTCGCCGTGAGGGCCGCCGTATGCTCCTCTGCTCCGAGAGAGCGTTCGGTGTTTCCATTGACCGTAATTACTCCTCGAGGGCCTGGCATCTTGAGCTTGAGGTATGCATAGTGCGGCACCGCATTGAACTTTGCAAATGCGGTTCGTCCGAGCAGTGCATGATAGCCGCTGCGGAACGGGACTATGTTGAAGATTAACTCCTCGCTTCAGAAGTTATCTGGGGATCCGAAGACCACTTCAAGTGTAATTGAGCCTGTACAGTTGGCCTCTACACCTGGTATGACGCCTTTAAAGGTCGTTTTTGTGGGTTTAATCCTTGAGGGGTCTATGCCCATTTTGCGCACTGTATCCTGGTAAAGCAGGTTCAGGCTGCTGCCGCCGTCCATCAGGACTCTAGTGAGGTGAAATCCGTTAATGATTGGGTTAAGAACCAATGCGGCGAATCCGCCGTGGAGGATGGTAGTGGGGTGGTCCCTTCGATCAAAAGTGATCGGGCAGGAGGACCACGGGTTGAACTTTGGGGCGACTGGCTCCATCGCGTATACGTCCCTTAGTGCACGCTTCCGCTCCCTTTTGGGTATGTGGGTTGCGTATATCATGTTCACTGTCCGCACTTGTGGGGGGAAAGCCTTCTATCCTCTATTGTTTGGCGGCCGGGGCTCCTCCTCGTCATCGCTATGCAGCCCCTTGTCGTTGTTTTTGGCATTAACTTGCCTGCCTGCTTGAATACCCAACAATCCCTGTAGGTGTGGTTGGCTATTTTTCGGGGGTGCCATGTATCTGGCACAAGCGATCGAGTATTCGGTCCAAATTGGACGGGCCCTGAGTATTTCTTTTGAACGGCTTTTTCCGCTGACCGGGTTTAGAGCCTCTGAATCCAGCATTGACTGTCGTATCTTCAGTATTATCGCCGTTAATGCGGCGCTTGTGCTTGTTGCGACGTGACCTGCCATTGCTGTCCTTGGTATCCGAACTACCAGGGTTTTTGGTCAGGTTGTTACTGCGAGCTAGCCAGCTATCCTCTCCCGCGCAGAAGCGGGTCATGAGTGATGTGAGGGCTGCCATGGATTTCGGCTTTTCCTGTCCTAGGTGCCGGGCAAGCCACTCGTCGCAGATGTTATGTTTGAAGGCTGCAAAGGCCTCTACATCCGGACAGTCAACGATTTGATTTTTCTTGGTTAAGAACCGTGTCCAGAATTGTCTGGCCGATTCATCTGGCTGCTGAATTATGTGGCTTAGGTCATCAGCGTCTGGTGGTCGCACATATGTGCCCTGGAAGTTATCAAGGAATGCGGCTTCCAGGTCTTCCCAACAACCAATTGATTCTGCTGGCAAGCTGTTGAGCCAATGCCGAGCTGGTCCTTTAAGCTTGAGTGGGAGGTATTTGATGGCGTGTAGATCATCACCGCGGGCCATGTGGATGTGAAGGAGATAGTCCTCGATCCAAACCGCAGGATCTGTTGTGCCATCGTATGATTCAATGTTTACGGGTTTGAAACCCTCGGGGATTTGATGATCCATTACTTCGTCTGTGAAGCATAGTGGGTGTGCGGCGCCTCTGTATTGGGCTATATCACGACGCAGCTCAAATGAGCTTTGTCTACTGTGTTCGGCCCGGCCGGAATTGCTGTATCCGGCGTGACGGTTGTCATCACGTGTCGTGGGGCGCCCACGCGATCCGTAGATCGATCTTATTTGCCTTGCCTTGTCCTCCAATATGTCTCGCAAGTCTGGCGCATTTCCCCGTGGCTTTGTACTTTTCGAGCGACGCCGGGGTGCGGCTTTAGTGGAGGGCCTAGAGGCCTCTCTGTCGCGGCCACGAGGTGGCCGGTCGGCCGCGTCATGCGCTGGTGATGTAGGTTTGGGTGCTTCCTCCTCTAATTGGGGTAGCAGCCTACGTTTTGGGTAGCTCTTGGAGGGGCGATCGAGTTTGTACTCTTCGGCTGCAAGGACTTCGGTCCATCTGTCAGCTAGCAAGTCTTGGTCAGCTCTAAGCTGCTGCTGCTTTTTCTTGAGGCTGCTTGCCGTGGCCATAAGCCTACGTTTGAAACGCTCCTGTTCGACGGGATCCTCGGGCACGACAAATTCGTCATCGTCGAGGCTTGCTTCATCTTTGGAGGGAGGCATATAATTATCGTCCTCTACCTCTCTGTCTGCCGCTCTATCATGAGGGTTGGCTTCTTCCTCCTCCTGTGCTGAATCCTGCTGGAGGGGGTTGTCTTCGGCACTGTCCGGGGTGTTATTATCTCCCGTGCCGGAATCACCGTTTTTGCTATGGCGGGATTTAGAGCGGCGCCGCTGATGCTGGCGCTTGGGCTGTTTCTTGGAGGGGTCATCCTCCTCTCTTCCATTGCCATTCCCATCTTTTGGGGTGTCCACCATATATATGTTGTATGACAAGGTGGCCTTCCAGTGCCCTGTAGGCGCTGGTTCTTGGTCGTCTCCTGCATCGTCGTCCATACCGTCGATGTCTTCGGAGTCGAAGTCGAGCATGTCGATTAAATCATCGAAAGTGGCGACAAAGTGGGTGGTGGGTGGGCATTGAATTTCTTTGTCGTCCGCATCCCAACCTTCCTGACCATAGTCCGGCCAGGGCTCTCCTGATAAAGAGAGAAACTTTAGTGAATTCAGGATGTCGCTAAAGGGCGAGTGCTGAAAGATGTCCGCGGCAGTGAACTCCATAACCGGTGCCCAATCGGATTTGATTGGCAGGGGCGCAGGAGGTTCGGAGTCCGGAGAGGAGTCCGGCACCTCATAGTCACGGCCTTTACATAGGACAGGGATGGTGTTCGGCTCAATCACCATAGAGATCATAGCCCCCGAGGCGGTGTCCAGCCACTCATCCTTGATCGGCGAAGTCGGCTCCGAACTAAAGGTCGGAGCGGACACTGGTGCGGCCTCCAGGGCACTGTTCGGCGGCAGAGCTAGATCATACCCCTCGAGACAGTGCGGCGCGCTTGGCTGTGGCTCGAATTCGTCGAAGATCAAGTCTCCGCGGATGTCAGCCGTGTAGTTCAAACTCCCAAATCTGACCTGATGGCCAGGGGCGTAGCTTTCGATCTGCTCCAGATGGCCAAGTGAATTGACCCGCGGTGCAAAGCCGCCGAATACGAAGATCTGTCCGGGGAGAAAAGTCTCACCCTGGACCACGTCGTTGTTGACGATCGAAGGAGCCATCGGGCCTAAAGGCGACAACACAGAGGAACTCTCAATGAAAGCACCAATGTCGGTGTCAAAACCGGCGGATCTCGGGTAGGGGGTCCCGAACTGTGCGTCTAGGCGGATGGTAACAGGAGACAAGGGACACGATGTTTTTACCCAGGTTCGGGCCCTCTCGATGGAGATAAAACCCTACTCCTGCTTGATTAATATTGATGATATGGTTAGTACAAGAGTAGATCTACCACAAGATCGAAGAGGCTAAACCCTAGAAGCTAGCCTATGGTATGGTTGTTGTTCGTCCTACGGACTAAAACCCTCAGGTTTATATAGACACTGGAGAGGGTTAGGGTTACACAGAGTCGGTTACAATGGTAGGAGATCTACATATCCGTATTGCCAAGCTTGCCTTCCTCGCCAAGGAAAGTCCCATCCGGACACGGGACGAAGTCTTCAATCTTGTATCTTCATAATCCAGGAGTCCGGCCAACGGTGATAGTTCGGCTATCCAGACACCCCCTAATCCAGGACTCCCTCAGTGACCATTGAAGGTTTTATTCATGTAAACAGAACAACAATTATTCTCTGACTTTAAATGAATAACCGTATTGCAATAAACATGATCAAATCATATTCATGATCAACGCAAACGCCAAATAACATTTATTTAGGTTTAACACAAATCCCGAAAGTATAGGGAGTGTGCGATGATGATCATATCAATCTTGGAACTACTTCCAACACTCATCGTCACTTCCCCTCAACTAGTCTATGTTTATTCCGTAACTCCTGTTTCAAGTTACTAATCTTAGCAACCGAACAAGTATCAAATACTCAGGGGCTACTATAAACACTAGTAAGGTACACATAAATAACCTGTATATCAAATATACCCTTGTTCACTTTGCCATCCTTCTTATCCACCAAATATTCAGGGTATTTCCGCTTCCATTGACCATTTCCTTTGCAATAGAAGCACTTAGTTTCAGGCTTTGGTCCAGCTTTGGGCTTCTTTACGGGAGTGACAACTTGCTTGCCATTCTACTTAAAGTTCCCTTTCTTTTCCTTTGCCCTTTTCTTGAAACTAGTGGTCTTGTCAATCATCAACACTTGATGCTCTTTCTTGATTTCTACCTTCGTCGATTTCAACATCACGAAGAGCTCGGGAATCATTTTCGTCATCCCTTGCATACTATAGTTCATCACAGAGTTCTAGAAACTTGGTGACGGTGACTAGAGAACTCTGTCAATCACTATCTCATCTGGAAGATTAACTCCCACTTGGTTCAAGTGATTGTAGTACCTAAACAATCTGAGCACATGCTCACTGTTTGAGCTATTCTCCTTCATATTTTAGCTATAGAACTTGTTGGAGACTTCATATCTCTCAACTCGGGTATTTGCTTGAAATATTAACTTCAACTCCTGGAACATCTCATATGGTCCATGATGTTCAAAACGTCTTTGAAGTCCCGATTCTAAGCCGTTAAGCATGGTGCACTAAACTATCAAGTAGTCATCATATTGAGCTAGCCAAACGTTCATAACATCTGCATCTGCTCCTGCAATAGGTTTGTCACCTAGCGGTGCATCAAGGACATAATTCTTCTATGCAGCAATGAGGATAAACCTCAGATCACGGATCTAATCTGCATCATTGCTACTAATATCTTTCAACATAGTTTTTCTCTAGGAACATATCAAAAATAAACATAGGGAAGCAACAACGCGAGCTATTGATCTACAACATAATTTGCAAAATACTATCAGGACTAAGTTCATGATAAATTAAAGTTCAATTAATCATATTACTTAAGAACTCCCACTTAGATAGACATCCCTCTAATCATCTAAGTGATCATGTGATCCAAATCAACTAAACCATGTCCGATCATCACGTGAGATGGAGTAGTTTTCAATGGTGAACATCACTATGTTGACCATATCTATTATATGATTCACGCTCGACCTTTAGGTCTCAGTGTTTCGAGGCCATATCTGTATATGCTAGGCTCGTCAAGTTTAACCTGAGTATTCTGCGTGTGCAACTTTTTTGCACCCATTGTATTAGAACGTAGAGCCTATCACACCCGATCATCACATGGTGTCTCAGCACAAAGAACTTTCGCAACGATGCATACTCAGGGAGAACACTTATACCTTGAAATTTAGTAAGGGATCATCTTATAAATCTACCGTCGAACTAAGCAAAATAAGATGTATAAAAGATAAACATCATATGCAATCAAAATATGTGACATGATATGGCCATGATCATCTTGCGCCTTTGATCTCCATCTCCAAAGTACTGTCATGATCTCTATTGTTACCGGCACGACACCATGATCTCCATAATCTTGATCTATATCAATGTGTCATCACATGGTCGTCTCGCCAACTATTGCTCTTGCAACTATTGCTATAGCATAGCGATAAAGTAAAGCAATTATTTGGCGCTTGCATCTTATGCAATAAAGAGACAACCATAAGGCTTCTATCAGTTGCCGATAACTTCAACAAAACATGATCATCTCATACAACAACTTATATCTCATCACGTCTTGACCATATCACATCACAACATGCCCTGCAAAAACAAGTTAGACGTCCTCTACTTTGTTGTTGCAAGTTTTATGTGGCTGCTACAGGCTTAGCAAGAACCGTTCTTACCTACGCATAAAAACCACAACGATAGTTCGTTAAGTTAGTGTTGTTTTAACCTTCTCAAGGACCGGGCGTAGCCACACTCGGTTCAACTAAAGTTAGAGAAACTGACACCCGCCAGCCACCTGTGTGCAAAGCACGTTAGTAGAACCAGTCTCGCGTAAGCGTACACGTAATGTCGGTCCGGACCGCTTCATCCAACAATACCGCCGAACCAAAGTATGACATGTCGGTAAGCAGTGTGACTTGTATCACCCACAACTCACTTGTGTTCTACTCGTGCATATAACATCTACGCATAAAACCAGGCTCGGATGCCACTGTTGGGAAACGTAGTAATTTCAAAAAAAAATCCTACGCACATGCAAGATCATGGTGATGTATAGCAACGAGAGGGGAGAGCGTGTCCATGTACCCTCGTAGACCGAAAGCGGAAGCGTTAGCACAACGCGGTTGATTTAGTTGTACGTCTTCACGATCCAACTGATCAAGTACCGAACGCACGGCACCTCCGAGTTCAGCACACGTTCATCTCGATGACGTCCCTCGAACTCCGATCCAGCCGAGCTTTGAGGGAGAGTTCCATCAGCACGACGGCGTGGTGACGATGATGATGTTCTACCGACGCAGGGCTTCGCATAAGCACCACTACGATATTATCGAGGTGGATTATGGTGGAGGGGGGGCACCGCACACGGCTAAGAGATCCAAGGGATCAATTGTTGTGTCTAGAGGTGCCCCCCTGCCCCCGTAGATAAAGGAGCAAGGAGGGAGGCGGCCGGCCTAGGAGGAGGGCGCGCCAACGGGGGAGTCCTGCTCCCACCGGGAGTAGGACTCCTCCTTTCCTTGTTGGAGTGGAAGAAGGGAAGGGAGAAGGAGAAGGAAGGAAGGGGGCGCTCCCCCCCTTCCTAGTCCAATTCGGACTAGTCCATGGGGAGGGGTGCGGCCACCCTTTGGGGCCTTTCTCTCCTTTCCCGTATGGCCCATTAAGGCCCAATACGAATTCCTGTAACTCTCCGGTACTCCGAAAAATACCCGAATCACTCTTAACCTTTCCGATTTCCGAATATAGTCGTCCAATATATCGATCTTTACGTCTCGACCATTTCGAGACTCCTCGTCATGTCCCCGATCTCATCCGGGACTCTGAACTCCTTCGGTACATCAAAACACATAAACTCATAATATAACCATCATCAAACTTTAAGCGTGCTGACCCTACGGGTTCGAGAACTATGTAGACATGACCGAGACACGTCTCCGGTCAATAACCAATAGTGGAACCTGGATGCTCATATTGGCTCCCACATATTCTACAAAGATCTTTATCGGTCAAACCGCATAACAACATATGTTGTTCCTTTTGTCATCGGTATGTTACTTGCCCGAGATTCGATCGTCGGTATCTCAATACCTAGTTCAATCTTGTTAACGGCAAGTCTCTTTACTCGTTCCGTAATACATCATCCTGTAACTAAATCATTAGTTACAATGCTTGCAAGGCTTATAGTGATGTGCATTACCGAGTGGGCCCAGAGATACCTCTCCGACAATCGGAGTGACAAATCCTAATCTCGAAATACGCCAACCCAACAAGTACCTTCGGAGACACCTGTAGAGCACCTTTATAATCACCCAGTTACGTTGTGACGTTTGGTAGCACACAAAGTGTTCCTCCGATAAACGGGAGTTGCATAATCTCATAGTTATAGGAACATGTATAAGTCATGAAGAAAGCAATAGCAACATACTAAACGATCAAGTGCTAAGCTAACGGAATGGGTCAAGTCAATCATATCATTCTCCTAATGATGTGATCCCATTAATCAAATGACAACTCATGTCTATGGTTAGGAAACTTAACCATCTTTGATTAACGAGCTAGTCAAGTAGAGGCATACTAGTGACACTATGTTTGTCTATGTATTCACACATGTATCAATTTTCCGGTTAATACAATTCTAGCATGAATAATAAACATTTATCATGAAATAAGGAAATAAATAATAACTTTATTATTGCCTCTAGGGCATATTTGCTTCAGCAACGCCTGCTCATTCACATAGACATAATATGATTAGACTCCTCGGAATAATATTTGATCCTCTGTTCGGCCTTTCTTTCCGAACACCAAACAGAGCATCAGGGGCTACTGTCTATACTGTGATACTTCCTCATAATTGGAATTACTTACCTCAAAGCCTGTCAGGAGGCTGGCGCAGGCTTCGGTCAATCCGCTTTTGGCGGACTGAACCTTCCCAATCACCGTACTCATAAGAGTATGGTGTCCTTTATCAAGGGAAACGCTCTGAAGTGCTTCCACCAAGTTATCCGATGCCTCTGGATGGACAAAGGTCATCGGCACAGGTGGCTCGCCCTCCTTGGCGAGGGGCTGCCTACCTGAATCCGGAACCACTGGAGGTTCTCGCGCAGTGTCCATCTGGGGTCCAAGCTTGTTGCGACCCCCCTCATCAGAATCCATGGGGATCTTCCCCCCCCCCATGAGCCCGGTATCGGGGGTTTCGCCTTGAGGCGCCTCCAGAACTATCTCTCCCTGGCCCGGTATCCTCTGAGATAACACCTCGGTGTCATCCACGGGCCGGGGAGTGGAGGCCGTCGGGATCGAATAGTTGTTCATCTTCGACGAGATCAAGTCCCCATCCAAGGAGAATAAGTCGATGTGGGCTTTGTACGGACTTCACAAATATATTTTGACATGATAAAGAAGCCATAAGGCTAAACATGCCAGAAGTATTATGGTATCCGGATACTTACGACTTCGCGAGGGGCTTGTCCCTGGATAGCCACTCCTCGTCGCTGTAAGCGGCTGTGGTGGAATGGTCCGGAGGGAGGGTCCTTCCCTTCTTGGACCCTTCGTCCTCCCTGGAAGGGGCGGCCTTCCTTTTCTTCTCCCCCTCGGTTTGGGGGAGAGGGTTTTCCTCTTCCTCCTCCTCGTTGTCGTGGGAGGAGTGCGCCTCGGTGTCTTCAGACGATGAGTCCTACACCACCTTGCGCCGGAGACATTTCCTAGTCCCCGTGGCCTTCTTCTGGGCCTTCTTCTCCGGCACCTCATAGGGCGCCGGAAACAGCATCTCCGTCAGGAGATCAGTTGCTGGATCTTCAGGCAACGGACCAGACAGTCGATCCGCTCCGCTGTCGCCACATAGTCCTGTTAAATAAGTGTGATGGCTTAGATTTCACCCACGAATATACTGAGGAAAGGCACATCTGGTGAAATATAGAGTGCATACCAAATTGGCGTGGCGCTTTGCGCTGAGTCCGCGGTCCTCAGTGGTGGGAGGAGATACTTCGGCGGCCTTGAACAACACCTTCCAGATGTCTTTGTGCATCGTGTCGAAGAGCTCTCACAGCGTCTGGTGTTTGGATGAATCAAACTCCCACAGGTTGAATGCCCATCTTTGACACGGGAGGATCCGGCGAAAAGAGCATGACCTGGACCATGTTGACAAACTTGATCTTCTTGCTTGTCATATTTTTTACGCAGTTCTGGAGTCCAGTCAGCTCCACGGGCGCACCCCAGGCTAAGCCCTTCTTCTTCCAGGAGGTGAGCCGCGTGGGGATGCCAGATCGGAATTCGGGGGCCGCCACCCAGTTGGCGTCGCGCGGCTCAGTGATGTAGAACCACCCCGACTGCCACACCTTTATGGTCTCCACATAGGAGCCCTCGAGCCAGGTGACGTTGGGCATCTTGCCCACCATAGCGCCTCCGCACTCCGCTTGCTGGCCAACCACTATCTTCGGCTTCACGTTGAAGATCTCCAGCCACAGGCCAAAGTGCGGCTTGATGCGGAGGAAGGCCTCGCACACGACAATAAACGTCGAGATGTTGAGGATGAAATTAGGGGCCAGATCATGAAAATCTAACCCATAGTAAAACATGAGCCCGTGGACAAATGGGTGGAGGGGGGATCCCAGTCCGCGGACGAAGTGGGCAAGGAACGCAACGCTCTCGTGGGGTCGCGGAGTCGGAACGATCTGCCCTGCGTCTGGGAGCCGGTGCGCGATGTCTGCGGCCAAGTATCCGGCCTCCCGGAGCTTCGTGATGTCCTCCTCTGTGATGGAGGAGGCCATCCACTTGCCTCCCGCTCCGGACATGTTTGGAATGGCTGTACGGAGAAGGTGAGAACTGGGGTGCTGGAGCTCGAGCGTGCGAGAATGGATGAACGGAGGAAGAGGAAGGCGTGGGTGAAAAAGGAGAATCCTATCTCTTTATAAAGGCGGTAGAAACTGTGCGCCTCCCCACTCGCCCGTTAAAATCTCTTAGTCCCCAAGCGCCACGATTGATGGCGTGGTTGGATTACCCATGCCCGTATTGATGAGAATCCCGCGATAAGGGGACACGATCTCTGCTTCGATAAGACGTGTCAAGGAAACCGCCTTGCATTACGTGCAGTAGCTGGATGTGAAAAACATTTCGAATAATGACCGGACCATGGAGTGATGTCATGCTGTAAAAAGCTGTCAGCAGATTAGATTGGTGGAATATTGTACTCTCTATGGTAGTATGTGGGATTTGTTTTGCAGAGCTGGACACGATCCTTGTGTTCAAAATCTTCTATGAAGTATTCGGAGAAGGAACCCGCCTTGCAATGCCGAAGACAATCTGCGCGCCGGACTCATCGTCATTGAAGCCTGGTTCAGGGGCTACTGAGGGAGTCCTGGATTAAGGGGTCCTCGGACAGCCGGACTATATACTTTGGCCGGACTGTTGGACTATGAAGATACAAGATTGAAGACTTTGTCCCGTGTCCGGATGAGACTCTCCTTGGCGTGGAAGGCAAGCTTGGCAATTCGGATATGTAGATCTCCTTCTTTGTAACCGACTCTGTGTAATCCTAGCCCCCTCCGGTGTCTATATAAACCGAACGGTTTAGTCTGTAGGACAAGAACAATCATAATCATAGGCTAGCTTCTAGGGTTTAGCCTCTACGATCTCGTGGTAGATCAACTCTTGTAATACTCATATCATCAAGATCAATCAAGCAGGAAGTATGGTATTACCTCCATCGAGAGGGCCCGAACCTGGGTAAAACATCGTGTCCCCTGCCTCCTATTACCATTAGCCTTAGACGCACAGTTCGGGACCCCCTACTCGAGATCCGCCGGTTTTGACACTGACAGCGGCAGCACGCGGCGGCGGCAGCGATGGCGTAGATTTTGAGGCGGCAGGCAGCTAGGGTTTCGGGCGGGGTTGGCGGCTCGCTCGGGCCTTCGGCCTTCAAAGGTCGGCCAGGCTGCGGTGTCCGGGTCGGACATGGCCCATTAGGTCGGTAACTTTCTTTTTAAAATAATTCCACACGCAGAAAAACAAATAAAAGAAATACTAAACGGACTTCAAAAATCCTGAAATAAATTTTCCCCGTCCTCTAAAAATATAGCGGACAAAGTGAACATTAATTTGGGCCTCTGATGCAATTTTGAAAAAACACATATATTTTCCTAATTCAAATAAAATAGCGATAAAACTCCGAATAAAATTCTTATTTGATTTTAATATTTAACCTCCAATATTTCTTTATTTTGGGGAAGTCATTTTATCCCCTCTCTTTTATTTTTATATAAGAAATATTCAGAGAGAAAATAATAAAATCAAACAATCCTCTTTTCAAAATTTGAGAAAACTCAAATATGAAAGTAACGAAATCCCAACTCTCTCCGTGGGTCCTTGAGTTGCGTAGAATTTCTAGGATCAACTCAAAATGCAATAAAATATGATATGCAATGATGATCTAATGTATAACATTCCAAATTGAAAATTTAGGATGTTACACTGACACCTGGGATCCGCCATCTGATCGCAGCAATCGGGTATAGAGGAAAAAGTGGTAGCAAAGCAACCGTGAGTACTCATCCAAAGTACTTGCAAGACTTACATCAGATCTATACTGCATATGCATTGGTATAAATAAAGGGGTAGTATCTATGGACTAAACTCCAGAATGCCAGAATAAGAGGGGGAGAAGCTAGTCCTATTGAAGACTATGTTTCTGGTAACCACCATCTTGAAGCAGTAGAAGAGAGTAGCTGGTATAGTAACAAGTGTCATCATATAGCAATAATCCTACCCGGAAATCCTCTCCTCATCACCCTGTGAAAGAGCGATCACCGAGTTGTATCTGGCACTTAAGTGAGTGTGGTTTATTAAGTATCCGATCTTAGTTGTAAGAGGTCGGAATACAAGTCCAAGTCGTCTTGTTACTGTGGACACGACTATTCAAATTTATCAACTTACCTGCAAGGGTGCACCACATTGCCCAACACGCTTGATTACTCTGGCCGGACACACTTTCCTGGGTAATGCCTGGCCTTGGAAGATTAACATGCCGTAGCCCTGCCTAGACTCTTCAGAGAGGTCAGCACGTCGGTCTACATCCTAAGTGCATACGGGTCTTGGTCCCATCGCCTGTTGCACTCTTGCATGTTACGAGGACGGCCGAGATTAGTCCTGGCTACCTCCTTATACAAGGCAGGTGCTTACGCAGACCACCCGGGTGCGTGCCGCTCAATTGTGACGTTTGAAAAGCTTCGGGAGAAAACATATGATGTCGAGTGCCCATATATGTTCCTGTGTGGTGGTTTGTGCGTATAGGCCAACGACCAACTTAGATCAAATACCCAATCTCATTAAGCGTGTTATTTTGAAATAACCGCGGACAACGACCAGGGACCAGGCCCACCTCTCTCCTAGGTGGTCTCAACCTGCCATGTCGCTCAACCACAAGGAATCACTCAGGGGGCCATCGGGAGAAATGTCCTTTCAGCTCGCAGTTCGTGAATCACCCGCGGGTACTCTACGAGCAGACCCAACTTTAGTCACAACATGTATCATGTGTAGTATCACTACCATGCGCGCGCGCGCGCGCACACACACACACACACACACACACACACACATATATATATATATATATATATATATATGACAACACTATTCTAATCCCGGGATTAGAATAGTTATTTGGATCACAGCGTCGAGGCGCGGAGCTCTTCCCGAACTCGGCCGAACAAAAAAAAGTGAAGTGCACTGTAGGTCCTTAAACTATTTTAGGGATGTCACGTAGGTCCTCGAACTATGAAAATCGTCATCTAGGTCCTCAAAGTACAGTAAGTGTGTCATTCAGGTCCAAAATCTCCCTGACAGGCTCTAACTGGCCAGCTGGCACATAAACAATAACCGTAATAGTACGCGGCAAACAGTCCTGAATTCCTGTGCGTGATGGACAGTACACGACAAAGAATAAATATAAAAAAATATAAAAAAACTGAGATCCTCTGTAATCGAAGAGACCCTGGCGCGTGAACAGTAAAAATATCGTTAATTCAAAAAAAGTTCGCGAACGATGAATTTGGAAAAATATTTGTGACTTTAATAAAATATTCGCGAACGATGAATTTGGAAAAAAATATTCGTGCCTTTAAAAAAATATTTGTGAGTTTAAAAAAAGTTCGCGAACGATGAATTTGGAAAAAATATTCACGACTTTAAAAAAATGTTCGCGAACGATGAATTTGGGAAAAATATTCGCGAGTTTATAAAAAGTTTGCGAACGATGAATTTGGAAAAAATATTCATGACTTTAAAAAAATGTTCGCGAGCGATGAATTTGGAAAAAATATTCGTGACTTTAATAAAATGTTCGCGAACGATGAATTCGGAAAAAATATTTGCGACTTTAATAAAAAGTTCATTAACATTTTTTAAAGTCAGGAATTTTTGTGGTTCGCGAACATTTTTTTCCATACCCACGAACAATATTTGTGGTTCGCGAACATATTTTCAAATTTACTGTTTGTGAACTTTTTTAAAGTCGCGAATATTTTTCCCATATTCGCGAACATTTTTTTGAATTAATGAACATTTTTACTATTCACGCACCAGGGGTATCTTTGATGCCAAAGATTTTCAGATTTTTTTGTTCATATTTTTTTATTTTTCGCACTGTTCACCATGCCAGCTGGCCATTTAGAGGGGGTTAGTGAGATTTTGGACCTGGATGATACACTTACTGTATTTCGAGGACCTAAATAACGATTTTCATAGTTCGAGGACCTATGTGACACCCTGAAATAGTTTAAGGACCTACAGTGCACTTCACTCAACAAAAAAAAGCGAAGGTCGTCTGTCCCCCACCTCCTGCACCTCGATACCCACTACCCACCCACTCCCCCACCCGCCGCCGCCGCCTGCAACCCACGCGTCCGGATCTAGCTGCCGAGACGTGGTTCCTGACTTGCCGCCCAACGCGTCGCTGGCCGACCTCCCCGCCTCCGCCCAGCACGCCGCCGGTCGACCTCCCCACCGCCGCGCGCATCGGCCGCCTTCTCCAGTGCGTCGCAGCTACCTCCGCACGCCGTCCCAACCGGCCGGCACCCGCGCGCTGCCCAAACCGAGCCCGCATGCCTCGCCTCCCTGCAATCTTGCGCGCCGTCGCGAGATGGATCTCGCCTCTGCCACCACGCGACGCGGATGTGGCCAGCCGAACGCGAGACAGTTTCTTGGCTGTGGGCATCTGGCAACCACCGCCATTGTTGCCATGGCTGGAGCTGCTCGAGACGACGGCCTCTGGCCCGCTGCCTCCTCTCCTCGTCGCTCCGTAGAGCCCCCACCGCGGTGAAGTCCTACTACAGTAATATGGGAAGCTCCACAACAGTAGGCTGGCCATGGTGATGTGCTTCCTTGTCCTGCCCGCTGCAACACATCAGGCCGCTGCCTGAGCTCTGAGGCTGGCGCCTAGCCAAGCCCCACACCGAGCCTTGGATCCTGAGTGCGGGGGGCGCCGGACCCATCCTCCGACCACAACCAGCTCGCCCATGGAAGCATGGAGCTTCTACAACCAATGCTCAATGTCTTCTCTGTCACCTGTAGCCCATTGACCTCCTGTGCTCCTCTGTATGTGAGTCACTTCTGCATTCTACGTTGTGTTTATTCTGTGTCAGACTAATGATAGTTCAGTTACAGGGAAAACAACAAGTTGGCTTGTACGCGTTCTACTAATCTCTATCTTTACTACCTAAAAGAACCGTAAAGTTCCGTTTTCCCTCTTACGTCGCCACGCTTCGTCCAACTCTTCCCATCGCTCGCCCTTCGTCCGCCCCTAATAAAAGCCTAAAAGGAAGCACGATCAACGACTAAGAAAAAATCAAGGGCAGAAAATAAGGACGTAATCTCCAAATGGGGATGCAATCCCAGGCGTTTCGCTTCATACCATGTATGCTTCGTACAAACGAGGGACTCCCTCGGCGCTCCACCTCGCCCGGCTGCCATATCTCATGACAGTGCGTCACCCGCCGAAAAGCGCAGGCCGCGTAGCTCGTCCTCGGCCGCCAATGTCGCGTCCTCCAGCAGAGCCCCCCGCCAACAGGACATGGGACCCCGGCCAGATCCAGCGGAACCGCCGACTCATTCGCCTTGCGAGTCGCGGCAAGGTGCCTCTTGGCCGCCCATGGTGAGGGCATGCTGAACATTGTTTGGAGAGCCCGTCGAGACGTAGACAAAGAGGGCAAGGAAGAAGAAGGCAATCTGACCCGGTTCATCGACAAGCTGCTGGAAAAAGACGCGGGATTGAAGAGGCAGGGCACGGACATGGCGGTACATGTGCGTGGTGTGTGAGGGGATCGGGCCAGGGCGGGCAAGCAGTTCCTTGGCTCTAGGGATCAGGTCCATCACACTGGGAGTTGCCTTCTCCTCCTCTCCCAAGCACAGCCACCATCCCACATCCCTTTCGAGTACACCTGAACACCTCCCATACTCCTCCGACTCTCTCTTGGAGCCGCCGCCCCTGCTCCCCTCCACCCGACGTGCATCAGTTAGCTCATGTTCACTCTCCTTACAACGATGTGTGATGGATGTGGTGGCCACAGATCTAAGGGTGGCGTGGCTGTCTTCGTCGGGTGACGAATCGTCGCATCAACCGCCGCCTTCCCATTTTCGACCCCGCCACCGCTGGCGACTCCTCAGACGGTGACGCAGCCGGTGAGAGACAAGGGGAGCGATGCTCTCCGTGGTGGCAGAGGAGGGGGAGGACCCGCGCTGGAGGAGAAGCAACACGGACTGCGTCTTCTTACTCGTCTCCCGCGTCAGCTGCACCAAGGTGCTGTGCCACGCGAAAACCTAGCGCAAATCCATTGATTCGTTGGGTTTTTGTGTCTCCTTGCCGATGAATGAAAGTTGGATGCCGCCTCGGTTGGTTAAATTACTGATCGAAGTTCGTATTTTGTTTTGGTTGCAGTGCTCCCAGTGCGAGTACGGCCACTGCGAGGGTCCAGTTCAACTCGAAACCCCAGGAACTGCAGGTACTGATTGTATGGCAGGCTTGGCAGCTGCACCAACCCAAGCTGCACCTTTCGTCACCCTGTTTCTGATCCGTACTTCCGTAACCTTTATACGTGTGTGCGCTTCTGTAATTTTTTTTTGACACAGTGTGCTTCTGTAATTGCAAAAAGAAGTGTGGGCTTCCATGCTTACTTGCATGCCTAGGACGCTTGCTTTCGTGGTTAGTGATGGGTGTCATTATGACGCTTGTGCCAGGCTAACTTGGGCTGCGGTGTAATTTGCTCCCTAATGATGATATTTGATGTTACTCTTTTAGGGTGATATATGGAGAACATGCTCTGTTGCTATCTCCATCTGAGAAGTGGCTCCCAACTATTACAAGGTGTCGCCGCTTATAACCAGGAAAACCAGCTATGAGTTTTTGGTTCGTTCAATTATTATTTTCTTTCCATTCTTATTTGTTCGTCAGTGAGTCTAGCTAGCATAGTATATATGATTACACCATACATAATTCTTATCATGGTTTGTTGCACGGCATGGTGCTGGATGAATGCCTGCAATGGTGCAGCGGAAGGAAGAAAGTCAGGCATGTCCCCTCGTCCCGTCCTCCCTTTTAGTTTTCATTTTGAACTAACATGTTGCTGAAGGGTTTTGTTTCAGACCTCATCAGACCGTGGCACCTCTCAATTTGATTAAATATTTTTTTGGTGTAAGAAGGATTGAGCTAGCATCTTGATTTGACATGTCCAGTGGAATGTCTATTTGCATGTAAGATTTCATCTGTAGTTTTGGTACATATGGTGCGTGTGTTTTCCCCAATTTCTTTTATATGTTGTCATCCAATTTAAATCCAAAGTGAGGAGAAATATTTTGCAAATAGTTTAGTATGGTTTTTTCTATGATGAGTGATGATTGTTGATTGTTCAAAAAGTAGCTTACGACCAAGCATTTAGACGCAACTTTTCAACTACGGTACGTCAAAAGTTGATTGTTGCTCTCTTCTGAACTTGGATTTGAGGTTATATGCTACAAATAGTACACAACTTTTTTTTGCATTGAAGCTTTATACCCTTTTCATGTGCCGCTGAATTATTTCCCTTCTTTGAACTTTTAATGGAGGTTAAATGCTAGAAATACTACACTCCTAAAATAATATTTTTCATTGAAGCTTTATACCCTCTTAATGTGTCTATTATCTTACAAATCTGTGTATGTTCTTGTGAAGTTCTAGATCAGCAAAATAGAAATGCTTGTGTTTATTTGTTAATTGAATTTTTGCCTTGACAGCTGTTGATAGCCTTGTATAGTTTATGGTATTTTCTTTGGAATGCCAACGGACAAACAAAACTTACAAAGGGTTCAGCCTTACACGATGGATGGAGTAGCAGAAGTGAAAAGAGAAAAGAAATACTACAACAAACATTTAGAGTGGTCAAAAATCACGCACCAGGTTACGACAAATTATTACAAATTGTGAATGTATTTATTGTGCTAACTGCTGTTGGCGTATAACTTATTAGTAGGTATGCTTTGGGAGTTAGCTAATTCAAGTCAGCATTACATGTAGCGTTTGGAGTGTGCTTATTGTCCTACTCTTGGCAGAAGTCAAATGAGATAATATGTATGATGTTCATATTGACATGGTGTCCCAAGCACCCTCTGGTGGAGCATCTCTCTTCATCATGGTGTCAACTACAAATGGTTTACAAAGAGAAGTACCTGCCTGCTGCGAGCAAATTGAATTTGTATATGAAGTAACTTTTATTAGGGATAAGATGCGACTATTTAAAATTATTCCATGGAACTCATTTGCTCTTTTGATCTTCAATTACAATTTACTTCACCAGAAATGAATTTGAAATGGGATGGAAGCGAGTTAATTTTGCACTAACTACACTAAGAACAGAGTTGAACCCTATAGCTTGCGTACCAAATGACACAGTTAGAACAAAACAGACTCACGGCGTAATCTCAAACAATACAACTACACAATTAGAACATAGAAGCTTTTCAAGAAAGCTCAGTACCAGTGTGCCTTGCCAAGAAAGATTGTACTAAGATTATCCAGGGAATGCTACATAAAAGCAAGCTATAGGTTCTAGCATCATAAAAAGGAGATTGCACTGTGCCAACGACAAAGTATTTTGTGCAGTATATGTTTAACGTGTACTTAGACCCAGACATGCATAAGTTACACTCGCCATTTCGACCAGGTACCGTACAACATGGTGTACTGGGTATCATACTCGCCTTGGGAGATTGTGTGCCGGATGTGCCATTGATGGTGATAGCGAGCTTGGGTTGATGAGACGGAGATAATCGATGGAGTAAAAATAAGAAGAGGTGGAGATAATGGGCGGCGGAAGAAGAAGGGCATGCGATAGTGGGTGGAGGAACAAAAACAGTGATTTAAAGGTTAAAAGGTCTATCTTAAAGGTAAAAAGGAAGATTTAAAAGATCTATCTTTCAGATGACTTTTATGCCCAATTGACAATGCTACTTAATGTTAGTGAAGATTTTAAAGGTCTATCTTTTAGATGACTTTTATGCCCAATGGCAATGCAAGTGGTTAATTAACTAGCTTGGATTGGCGAGGGGCGGAGATAGTGTGTGCAGGAGGAGGAAGAAGAAGAGACCATATAGTGGATGAGGGAAGGAATATTTATGCCCCCGTTGCAACGCACGGGCAATTAACTAGTAGAGTAAAATTGCTGCTGGTACTCTGCGTTAAAGATGGTTCCAAGTGAAGCACGATCTAGCCGCTATACCACTTGTTCTACTGTACATTGTGCCTTTCGTTTGGTGGATCAGCTACTGTTTTGCTAGCTTTGTGCATCGGCTGTTACATCACATGGAGCCATGGAGAAGAAAATGGATAAGAGAGAGATGATGCGGTGGTTAGAAAATACAAATAGGAGACGACAAGAGCAAACTTGTGGTGGAAAACACCCAACATTCGCACCTTTAGCAAGATGGACACGAAAAAACAATGGTTACATTTTTCAGACATAGAATCATTGGTAGTTACCTGAACGAGTGTTCATGTAAATATATTACAACACTACATTGGAAAAAAAGAGAAACATACCTCTAGCAGCAGTTTAGTCACATATACTTGAAGGATTAAAAAAATGTGTGATGGTGGCATGAACGCGATGTTAAGTCTAATTAATACTCACAAAAACTTTGTTTAATCAGATGTGGTTTCGTGCTCTATACATGTTTGTTGATATGCCTACAAAAGACTAACGTTTCTTGACCATGATATATATATATATAAGAGCTCCAGACTTTTGATTTCGAGATGGATCGAAGTTGGGTACACAAATGCATGATGCATCCAGAAAATACTTTTCTTTTGCATCCATTTTGTCCGAAAAAAGTGAACACCTGAAGTTCAATTATTAAACGTGAGGCATAATTTTTTTAAAAGATCTAGTGGTCAAAATAAAATAAAACCTACAAAGGAGAAAAAACTTATAAGAAAATACAAAACTTGAAAAGAAAAAATAAGCAAACAGTTCTATGTTAAAAATTGAAAAGTTGGGAAACCCCTGAGGGTTGACCCAAAAAATGGATCGATGTTATTTAAGAAGTAATAGATTTCCTCCATTTCTAAAAAAACTAGAAGTTCAAATTTAAATAACAGAGAACTTAAATGTTTATTACAAGTCCAAGAAGGTCAAACTAAAAAACAGAGTAGTTCAAAAAGTTTATAAAAAGGGTTTCCCTGTTTCTAAAAAAACTTAGAAGTTCAAATTTAAATAATGAAGAAGGTCAAAAAAACTGGATGTTCAAATTTAAAAAGTGAAGAGGTTAGATGTTTATTACAAAACTCGGATTTCTCCAATAATCAAAAGGTTCAAACTAAAAAAAAAGAAAGAGAAGTTTGATGTTCATATACGAAGCAAAAAAGCGTCACTTAGAAAATTTTAACTCTGGAAGTTCAAATTTAATAAAATGGAGAGTTTGAAGAAACTGTTATGCGTATACAAAGAGAAACAGTTTGATGTTTGTAACAAAAACATATGTTCACATTTCTAAAAAAATCCCACAAAGGGTAAAACTATGAGTAGTTCAATTTCTTCATAAAATGGATTTTGCCCATTTCTAAAAAGACCTAGAAGTTGAAATTTAAAAAATCGTTCATTTCAAAAATTATAAAAAAAAATTGCATTTCCCCATTTCTACAAAAAACCTAGAGGTTCAAATTTAAAAGACAAAGAAGTCCAATGTTTATTACAAACACAAGAAGGTCAAACTAGAAAAACTAAGCATCTCAACACAAATTTATAGAAGTTCAAATCTGAAAAATAGAGCAGCTCGATGTTTATTAAAAAAAACTACTCCCTACGTCCCATAATGTAAGATGTTTTTGCAAACTATGTTAGCTTGCAAAAGCATCTTCCGTTATGGGACGGGCTAGTAGGATTTTGTCCGTCACCAAAAGAAATAAAACCAAGAACTTCAAATTAAAAAGAAAGAAGTTACTTGATGTTTACAAAAAGTTTAGATTTTGCTCATTATTAAAGGATGAAAAACAAGAAGTTCAAAAACAAAATAATAAGAAGTTCAAATTTTAAAAATAGAGCAGTTCAAAATTCATAAAAAGGATTTTCATCGTTATTGGAAGTTCAAGTGCTCGGCCCGAGAAAATTCAAAAATTCTTGTGAGAGAGGTTGAACAAAAAATACGTGACAGAAGTTCAAGGTGAAAACAGCGGGAAGTTCAACTACTGCAAGGAATGCATTTCAAATGAGAATAAAAGTATGGAAAATTAAAAGCTTAAAAGGTTTGTTGAAAGAAGTTCAAGTGCTTTGTCCGGGGAAGTTCAAAAATTCTTACGAGAGAGGTTCATCTTGTATTTCCATGTTCGATTTTTTTCGTATAAAAATCAAATACAATTCTTTACTAAAAAATATAAAAAGTTGAAGTTCAAAATGAAATAACAGAGAAGTTCGTAGTTTATTAAAACCTAGGATTTACCCGTTCAAAAAATAGAAAACACGACGCCATTTTTTGCACTTTTAAAAACAACCTCATAAACGAAAAAAATGGTTGCTAGAAGTTCAAGTGCTCGACGAGGAAAAGTTCGAAAAATTCTTGTGAGAGAGGTTCACCGTGTATTTAGATGTCCAAAATACATAAAAAATATGTTGTTTTTTGTGTTTTAAAATAACTCTCTCAAAGCAGAGAGAAGTTCAACGTGATAACAACCGGAAGTTCACGTACTGCATGGTGTGTGTTTCATATAAGAAAAATACAATAAAGTGAAACAAAGTGAAGTTCAAATAGACATGCCCCAGAAGTTCAACTACTTCATGCAGTGCAAAAAACAGCACGTCAAAAACAAAGTGAAGTTCAAACAGACATGCCCCAGAAGTTCTACTACTTCACACAGTGCATTTCCGTTCGCGATGAACGCAGAAATCATGATCTCGCCATTTTCTAATTTACCTCAAAACGGCAGGAACATTATTTGTGTAAATTCAAGTCCTCGGTCGGAGAAAGTTAAAAAAAATATTGTGAGAGAGGTTTGTACAAAAAGAATATCATTTGTGTAACACTGACGAAATGGATGAGAAAATTACAAACGAGAATACGTCACAGAAGTTCAACGTGAAAACAGCAGGAAGTTCACCTACTACACTGAATGAATTTCAGATGAAAAACTTTTAAAATTGTCGCGAGTATGAAAAAATGATCAACACGGGAAAGTTGCGTATTTACAGCAGCTTTCCATCGGTATATCACCCGCTCAATTCCCGTGAGTGGGATGGAGAGCTACGAGCAGTGGATGAAGATCTACGAGCAAAAAATCACGTGAAAAACAGAGTGAAGTTCAGGTACACGCACCGAGAAGTTCAGGTTCTTCACGCGGTGCATTTTCGAAGAATTTGTTTCGCGATAGAGGCAGAACAAATGATCCCGTCGTTTTCGGAATTACTTGAAAACGGCTAGGAATCAGAGAAAACCATCAACATGAAAAAGTTTCCCATTTTCCTTAGCTTTTAAATGGTATATTATTTGCCCCGTTCCGATAAAGTTTGTGGAAATTACAGTGAAAATACGTTTTTAGCCATTTTGAAAACTGCCATAAAACAGTAAGGAATTGGTAGAAATAATATATACCAAAAAGTTTCCCATTTCCTCAAGCTTTCCAATGCCATATCATTTGTTGCATTCGGACATAGAGTTAAAAAAATAGATCGAAAATACGAACTCGGTGAAACTTGTACCGTTTTCTAAATGACTTTTAAACCGTTCAAAATTAGAAAAAACTTTCTACATGAAAAAGTAGCGCATTTTCATAAGCTTTCCAACACCATATCATGTGTCTCAATTGGTTTAGCCGTTTAGAAATGACATCGAAAATACGAACTCGGCTGTTCGATTTGTGAAATTTTACGATTTTCTAAATTACTCTTTAAGCGTAGGGAATTAGATAAAACTTTCAACATGTGGAAGGAGTGATTTTGCAACAGCTTTCCAAATCCATATTACTTGCCTCATTCTGATAAACGGTTTAGAAATGTGATCAAAATTATGATTCACGTTTTTTGTGTGAAGAAAAAACGGTTTTCAAAACTGCTCTTAAACCACTTACATTTTGCGAATTTTTTTACTTGGGTCATGATACTCGTGTCCATAGCTTTCCAACGGTATATAGCAAGCCCTATTTGGGCAATGTTGCAGGAAGTTCAACCTAGCACGGGGGGAAGTTCAGGTCGAACAACTCAGGCAGTAAAATCGCAAAAAACACGAGTTCTTCACAACCCGAGTGCAAAATCCGCCTATGAGCGAGATTCCTATCTAAAAAGAGTATTTAGTTGCTAAAAATCATTTGAAGATTACACTTACATCACATGGAACATGACTAACCAGAAAAACTCGCGGTAGAAGGCACGGTTGCGAAGATAGCCCGAAGGTCGTGTTCGTACAGAGAGAAGTTCAGGCGTGCGTACAAACAAAAATACGTCACAGAAGTTCAACGTGAAAACATCATGAAGTTCAACTACTATGCTGAATGAATTTCAGATGAAAAACTTTTAAAATCGTTGCGAGTATGAAAAAATGATCAACACGGGAAAGTTGCGTGTTTACAGCAGCTTTCCATCGGTATATCACTTGCTCAATTCCGGTGAGTGGATGGAGAGCTAGGAGCAGCGGATAGAGATATACGAGAAAAAAAAGCATGTGAAAAACAGAGTGAAGTTCCAGTACACGTGCCGAGAAGTTCAGGTTCTTCGCGCGATGCATTTTCGAAGAATCAGTTTCGCGATAAAGGCAGAACGAATGATCTCGCCATTTTCGCAATTACTTGAAAACGACTAGGAATCAGAGAAAACCATCAACATGAAAAAGTTTCGCATTTTCCGTATCTTTTCAGTGGTATATTACTTGCCCCATTTCGATAAAGTATGTAGAATTTATGCCAAAAATACATTTTAGCCATTTTCCAATTTGACTTAAAACTGTAAGGAATTAGGAGAAACAATATATACAAAAAAATTTCGCATTTTCTCAAGCTTTCCAACGCCATATTATTTGTTACATTCGGCTGTACGGTTAAAAATTTATCTTGAAAATACGAACTCGCTGAAAGTTGTACCGTTTTCTGAATTACTTTTAAACCGTTCAAATCAGAAAAAACTTTTAACATGAAAAAGTAGCGCATTTTCACAAGATTTCCAATACCATATCATTTGCCTCAAATGGATTAGCCGTTTAGAAATTACATTGAAAATACAACTCGGCTGTTCGGTTTGTGAAATTTTACGATTTTCAAAATTACTCTTTATCCATAAGGAATTGGAGAAAACTTTCAACATGTCGAAGGAGCGGTTTTGCAGCAGCTTTCCAATGCTATATTATTTACCTCATTCCGATAAATGGTTTAGAAATGCGATCGAAAATACGATTCACGTTTTTTGTATGAAGAAAAAACGGTTTTCAAAACTGCTCTTAAACCGCTTACATTTTGCCAAAAATTTAACTTGGATCATGATATTGGTGTCTATAGCTTTCCAACGGTATATTGCAAGCTCCATTTGGATACTTTTTAGCTGAAGTTCAACCCAGTACAGAGGGAAGTTCAGGCGCGTTACTCTGGCAGTTCAGGTTGTGATCAGAATATTATTCTGATCCCGTGATCAGAATAGTGTTTATGTATATATATATAAGGAAAATCCATCCTACCACCTGGTGGTAGTTACCCCATATGTCTCATATACTAGCATGTGGTACTATATATACTATTTTATTATTTTAAATATGTTCATATACTATATCTAAGATATTTTAAAACAAGTTACATGAAAAAATTGCACATGTGCCCATAGTTTTTGTTATATTTATGAAATATGTACATATTTGTACGTAAAAAAGAGCATACTCAAAAAATGGTACATACTACCTAAAAATTTGTATATATACTACCTAATCATTATTATATACTACATACTATACGTACATACTTTCGGTTTCGACAGATACTACATACAACATACAAAACGCAAGTGGTAATAACTACCACAGCTTGTAGGAAACATTTGTCCTATATATATATATATATATATATATATATATATATATAGGTAAAATTGTGTCTATCATAGCTTGCCACAGAACTAGTTAAGGCTTGCTAAACATTTAACGGTTTAAAACTAAGTAAAAAATAAGAACCATTTTGCCGCCTCCTTCATTCCGCTCCGGCCATAACTCGTCTGCCATTGTGCCACCACCACTAATCCACTCCTGCGACCAACTACCTCCAACGATGACTGCCGCTCAGCGCCTACCGGGCCTCCGTTCGTGTTCTTGAAGTAGCGGCAGTATCAGCCGACCACATCACTTGTTCATCTTTAAAAAGCAGCAACCATCTTTTATCTGAATGAATGGAATTCTCATTCTGGACTTACGAGTGCTTCATCGTCTCCTCACGTGCAGTGCCCGGACGCTGTGATCTCCATGAGCAACAGTGCTACCGTGGACGATAGATTGGCTGTGACCACGACTCATGAATCGGCTATTACCCGTATCTTCCCTGGTCAAAGCTTTTATTTTCTTGGGATACGAGTTCTGGGCGAGAGAGGTTACACCCATGGCGGATCTAACTTGGAAATCACGTGCGCCATCACAATGCAAATTCTTTGACTGGCTTGCCTTACGGGATCGATGCTGGATGTCTGATCGACTAGCACGGCGAGGGCTACCACACCAGGATGTGTGTCCTTTTTGTGACCAAGAGCAGGAAACAATCAACCACTTACTACTCACGTGCGTATTTTCCAGGACGGTCTGGAAGTTGATTTGCGAGGCTTTTGGGCGGCCAGACTGGGTGCCGACGCAGCAGGACATCCTTGCACCTTGGCTATGCAACAAACGTGTACTGAACGACATGAGCATGACGGATCTGCGTACTATTCTAGGACTAACAATGTGGGAACTATGGAACCATAGGAATGCCATTGTTTTTGACGGGGCACAACCCTCGTGTGAGGTGTTGCTACGTAGAATTAGGCTTGAGAGCTTAGTGTGGGTGTCGGCAGGCCTACTAAAAGGGGATGTTAGCCCCTTCTTTAGTTGGCTGGCACGATGGGATAGGCGTGAGGAGTAGCGTGCTTTAAACCTTATACTATGGTGGAGGCATTCTTTTGCCCTTCTTCTTTAATATATGACATGCACACTCGTGCATATTCGAGAAAAAAAAAATCTTATGAAGAAATTGGTTGTGTTCCTTTGCTCTTCTTCCCGTGTGAGTGTGAGTTGTGTACAAAAAGGAGTAACTTGAAATATTGGATGCATGATGGTTAAAATATTGCTAGCTCTTGTTGTCCGATCGCTGCTCTCTGCTGTTGCTGACCATTGTTGGCTACTGATGTTGCGCTCTGTCGTTGCCCGACGCCACCGCCGCTTTCTAACTGCTATCGGTACACTGGTGCTACAGTTCAACATGACTGCTAGAGAGATTAGGTGTTGCTGCTATCCGTGGTTGACGAAATGAGAAGAGAGAGAGAGCGCGTGAGGATAGGATATAGAAGTGTGTGGTAGGAAAGAAATTGTCTATTTTATTGAAAAAACGTATTTCTTTCTCTAGCACATCTTAGTGCGTGTTTTTTTCAAAATGTCATTAGTGTGTTTTCTGTACGAATCATAGACTATGCTTTTCTGGCGCTTTTTTTGTTCGGTTGTTTCTGTATTCGGCTTATAAAAAACATGATTTATGTCCGGCGAGAAAATTTTGAGAAGTCCAAATTGTATAAAAAATAATGTTTAAATTGTAAAACAGAAACATATTTTCCTGTTTCTAAAAGTTGAAACAAAGAGGTTCAAATTAAAAAGTAAAAGTAGAACAATTTGACATTTATAAAAAATAATATTTTTCCCATTTCTAACAACAAAACCAAGTAATTAAATTAAAAGAAAGTTAGGAATTCAATGTTTTTTTATAAATTGAATTTTCCCGTTCTACAAAAACACCTAGAGGTTCAAATTTAAATAATTGGGAAGTTCAATGTTTATTACAATACCAAGAAGGTCAAATTGAAAAAACCGAGCAGTTCAAAAAGTTTATAAAAATGTATTTTCCCTCTTTTAAAAATAAGATGTAGAAGTTGAACTTTAAATAATTGAGCAGCTCTATATTTGTTACATAACTAGGACTTTTCCCGTTACTAATGAATAACACCAAGAAGTTCAAAATTAAAAAAATATGAAGCTGTTTGATTAAAACCAAGAAGTTTAATTTTTAAAAATGGAGTAGTTCAATGTATATAAAAATCCAAAGTTTTCACATTACTAGAGAATAAAACCAAGAAGTTCAATTGCAAAAAGCGGAGCAGTTTAATATTTATTTGAAAAATCAGATTTATCTAGTTACAAAAGAATAAAACCAATAAGTTCAATTTAAAATAACAAAGAAGTTTAGTGTTTCTAAGAAAACTCCAATTTTCACATTTCTAAAAAAACACAAAGAAGTTTAACTACTTATATTTCTTAGAACATGATACTCATGTCCACATCTTTCCAACAATATATCGCAAGCCCCATTTGAACAATGTTCGTGGAAGTTTAACCTAGCATTGTGGGAAGTTCAACTACTACCGATGGGACAAGTCAGGTAAAAATAGGGCCACTGACCCGTGATCAAAGTAGGGCCACTGATGGAATAGTAGCATACCTATTCTAAGCATTTAGGATAGCAGGTAAAAGTATCAACAAAAGTAGCAAGGACAGGATATGCAGTAGTATAGGATCAACCGATAATATAGTAATAGCATCACTACTCTAATGCAAGCAGTAGAGGGAAGAGTATGCGGTATCGGAAGGATCAAGGGGGTTTTGCTTACCTAGAAGCTCTGCCGAGAAGGAGGGGTCATCGATACCGTAGTCATACTGGGGGTCGCCGGCAGCCTCAGGGTCTACCGGAGAGAAGAGGGGGAAGAAACAATAAATATAAAGCAAACAGATGCATCACGATGCATGCCATGGCAGTATGCAGTGCTAGGGTGACCTATCCCAGTGCTACACGATACAGACGAAGAGGGAAAACATCCGGGAATGTTTTCCTAGAGTTTGGCATTTTTCATACAGTTGAAACAAAGGGGAAGGATCCATGTTCATCATGCTAGAGGCATGCGATAGATGAACGGGCCGCATATTCGGAATCGTCACATTTTTCTTAGCAACTTTCATATATAAATCTTTTCCATCCGAGTTACAGTTTATCTTCTATTAATTTTCAAAGTTTTATTAATATTCTGAAATTGCTTTAATTATTTAATACAAATTTGAATAGTGCAATTTCTTTTTATACCCAGACTGAGCCAGCCAAAGTCACTGATTGGTGGGCCCAGTCAACGTTGGCTATGCAGCGGTCAAAGCTGACATGTGGGCTAGCCGAGTTTATTATTAAACCTAAACAAAACTCCTAATTGGTTTAATTAACGGATGGGACCCCCTGTCAGTGAACCAGAGGGGTTGTTAGTGGCTAACTAAGCCGCCACGTCAGCACATCACAGTGGCTAACCACCGGCACTAAAACAGGGGCGGCGGAGCTCGTCGCCCGGCCAATTACAGCGACGACTGGAGCTGTGGGTGGGCTCGACAGACGCAGCGCGACGAGGCGCACCGGACGGTGGCCGTGGGGCTGTTGGAGGCGGGCTATAGGGGCGCCGACACCGAGCGGAGCAGCGTCGGGGCTCGGCCTCGCAGCGGGCGCGGGGAGCATGACGGGCACGCACGTGTGGCTCGCTCGGGCGCTTGCGGGGGCGAGGCAGGGCGCGGGAGCGTAGGGGGTTAGCTCGAGCGGTAGCAGTGGCGATGGCTGAGCGGCGGCGGCGGCGGGCGGAGCAGCGGGCAAAGCCACAGCGGGGCAACAAACCAAAGCAGCGGCGGCAGGCACGCACGAGGTAAGGCACCGGCCTGGGGAGAGGTATAGGCACGCGTGGTCGTGTGGCTGGGCGAGCCAGCGCGCGGGCTAGCAGGCACAGGCGCGCCGGGGCGCGACGGATGAGCGGGCGCGCGAGCAGGAACATGGGGAGCGCTGGCTAGCGGGCATGGCGTGGGAACATCACTAGGGACGGCCAAAGAGAGAGGGGAAGGAGGAATCCGGTGCGGTGGCTCAATGAGAGACGCGTAGGAGGCTCAAGGGAGCCAGGGGTGTCGGCATCGACGGAATTGAGCGGCGTGGTGGCTTGGTCGTGGCTGGAGAAGGCGGGGCGATGGCGGTGAATCGATGCGGCTCCGGTCTGGTTCGTTGACGTAGCCAACAGAGACGACGGCGACGCACTTGCTGGACTTCTCCGCGTGACCCCGGGCCTGCTTCGGTGCACGACAGTGTCGACGGCGTGGAGAAGGACGCGCTCGGGCAGGCAAACAGAGAGGGAAAGGGTGATGGGGCGAAAGAGAGGGGGAGACTAAGGGCTAGGGTTTCTCCGTGGAGGTCGTCGACAACCTAGTAGACGTCGGCAGGGAGTGGATGGCCTTCGTGTGGCAATCGGTGGCATGGACGTGCGCGGGGCAGCCAGCGCGCCCCTATTGAAGAACAGGGGGCTCGAAGAAGGCACTGATGGGCTGGGCTATGCACTGGGCCTTTGCACTTTGCACTTAGGCCCAGTGCACAATGGGTTTTCTCTTTTTTTTCTTTGTTCTTTTCTTTTATTTATTTCTATTTTCTATTTATTTATAAAAAATAGTTTTATTTAAAATGAAGCTTGCACGATAAGTAGAAATGCAATTTATGCCACTGCCTAAAAAAAGTTTGGCATTAGAATAGTTTGTATTTTCATAAATTATAAAGGCTTTTAAATAATGTTTTGGCCCCTGTTTTAATTTATTTTAGGGCATTAAACCATTCTGTAAAATGTTGGTTTCTCCATTATAATTAAGTATGGATTATTTGAGCATTAAGCACATTTCAGTTTTCATGTTTGAAGAAATAATTTACTGGACTTAATTTTAAATTTGAAAATAGCTTTGATTTTTATCAAGTGCCAATTTGGTTTAGTTAAAATTGATGACATGGCACCATTAGTGTGAGGTCACTGTAGCATTGCACTAGGGGTGTTACAAACATAACATCAGGTTAAATGTTTGGAACATGGTAACACGCCGGATATACTGAAAGTAGACATGGAGATGCTCAAAATTCATATATAAAGTTATTCCATATGAAGCATGGTTGATTTATGATGCATTTTACAAAATGCAAAGTTTTATTGACATCCACTGACTTGGTGAAATTAGCATGTCAATCCGGCAGAACATTGCCTTAGGTACTTTAGTGTCTCAAAACATAGTGATGCAAATATTTTGTATGAAAATAACATGCACTTAAAGTAGACATAAAATTTTCCAACTTTCATAATCAGACCATATTCATATGTTGTCAGGATTAATTATTATGGATCTTACAAAATGCAACTTTCTGTAACCGAAGTTCTTTTATATCATGTTAGTCACTTAGATGCAAGAAATAAACATGTTAAAGATGATTAACATGGCAAGCATAGGCATGGCGTGAAAGTACACATTATCAGTGCAATACTCATGCAGGATGCAAATGCATAAGAGCTATAGGTCAATGGCTATCATCATGCCAAGTTTTTAACATTTAACAGATTCTGTCAGTTATATTATGATGCACTTCTGTGTTTTCATCAAGCAAATTGATTCTAACATAGATGAAAATGCTACCATTTCGTAGAACACATAAAAATGCACAACATTTATATGAGGAACATTTTCATCGGATGCACGGATTAAAAGTTATAACGGTTTTAATATAAAATAATGCAACTCCTTTCACCTAGACGCTGCACAACTAAGAGTGAGTCCCAGGAGCCATGCTGGCCAGAAGTGTAGCGCTTATCAGTCACGCGCTACTTATGTAGTGCAGCGCTAACTTGTCGAACGCCACACAAAAGAATTAGCTGGCTGAAATTGTTTCGCCTACAGTTTAGTTTGTGAAATAATTGCTCCTTAAGGGCAGTTTTCTCCATTTCGCCCACACATCGTGATTGCTCCCATCGATCGGGACGTGTAGTTCGATGATGACAATGATCCATCATAATACTATTATATGTGTGATGGCACTGACACGTGCAGGTGAACCATAATTTAGAAACACAGGCCGGTGTGATCCCCCGTGACCAACGATGTTCCAGTTCAACCACCCCGGCCGCCCGGCCGGTCACGACATCGCACCTAGCACCTGAATGCATATATCGTAATTGACCTCGTTCCATCTGCGAACGAATCTGTGGTTGCATGGTTAAAGGGACTGTGATATTCAACAGCAAAATTCTTCTGCAACATGGACTTCCAAGTCCGAACCGATCATCAGCTCATGGCTTTGGATTGCAGGGCCTTGCCGCAGCCGGCGAGCGCCTACGTCCCCGCCGTCGAGGCGGCGAGGCCGTGGTTGGGGCACTGCGGTGCTAATTCGTCTACGGAAGGAAAGGACAAACTGCAGGGGAGCGCCGCGGAGGTGGATGTGCCGCTGGTGTGGGACGACGAGGGGAGGATGAACCAGGAGCTGAATCGATGCGGTGCTAAAGTGTACACGCACAGGCACAGCGCGAGGCGATGAAGGAGGCATGGATCGATCATTTTCTTGTTTGCTTCGTGCACGCAGCACCGAGCGCTGGCCGGTGCCCGCTGGGCTGCATTTTGTTTCCGCTGAATCCCTTTTTCACGGAGCGATCGGTCTAGTCGATCGATCATTCGGGATGTAATTTTTTTTCGAAAGGATGGAGGATTTTAATTATACAAGTAACAGATGTTTTCCATGATCTCTAACAGATTTCATTGTATCCGAGGAAGATGAAAGATCACATTTGTCATGCGCTAAGCAAGAGTCCTTCAAAAGAATTGGAGCCCCTACGTCACACGCGCCTGAATTGTTTTGTGGTTTCAGTCAATTTTTTCGGATTTGCATCCAAAGACTGAAACAAAAGCTTAGAACATCTTCAATAGATGATGTATGTTTTGGTGGTCCAAACCGGCAATGGTTCAAATTTGAAGAACCAAAAAATGCTTTTTTACATCTTCGAAAAAGGCTCGACTCCAACAAATGGTCCAAAAAGTAGATTAAAAAAATAGCAACTCTAGCAGATGGTCCAAAACGAAGATGTATTTTGAAAACGACCAACTACTACTTCATCTCAACATACTTCAAACATGAAATTCATGCATAGTTCAAACATAGATTACATAAATTTAAATTAGTAGAACTACTCATCATCCGAGGGCATCCAGTACGACTCTTCGGAGTCATCCGAGAGCCCCCAGAACTCCTCGTCCTCTTACTCCGACGATGACTCGATGGGGATCACCGTCGAGGGGCCGGCCTCGTCCTCCTTCTTCACCTCCTGCTTCTTCTTCTTCTCCTCGGCATCACGCTTCCAGTAGAACTCCTGCTCGGCCTGGACGTACTCGAGATGCTCCCGCGCAAACTGAGCCATCGTCGCCTCGTCCCTCTCGCCGGGAGTGAGGACAACCGCCGGTCTCTTCTTCTTATTATTCTTCGCCGTCATCTCCTCCATCCGAAAGCCCTGTGGCACGAGCCACTCTGCCTCCACCCAGATCTCGATCTCGGGGAAGTTGAGGTCCATCTTCGGCCGTCCGGTACGCCACACCGCCACATCATAGGCATGCGCGGCCTCGTCGACGGTGGGATACGTGCTGAGCCACCAACACTGCCCGGCGCGCGTCGGAGAACTCCACTCCAAAGTTTCCGGAGAGCTTCGCCCTCACGCCGAAGAAACCCGACTTGCCATTCGGCGTCTTCTTCGGCGCCATCGGGGAGCGGGCGGCGGTCGATCGGGGAGCGGGGCAGCGCGGAGGCGTGCGGTGCCAGGCAAAGGAGGAAGGAGCGGGGCGACGCGGAGGCATGCGGTGCCAGGCGGAGGCGTAAGGAGCGGGGCGGCGGCGTGCAGCGCATGGCGGAGGCGGACAGAGCGAGATGGCGGTGTGCGGTGCAGGTGGAGACGGGCGGAGGCCGGAGCGGAGGTGGAGGCGGCCGGAGAGGAGGGCAGACGCGATGCGGCGGCGCGGGGGGCTGGATCTACGACGGGGCGGCGTCGGGGAGAGCTGTGGTGGGGCGGCGGCCGAGCGGGGAGCTGCGGCGGGGCGGCGGCGGGCGGGAGGAAGAAGGGGGAAAGGAAGTGAAGAGCAGTTGGGGATTGGCGCGCTGCCGCAATTTTTACATCTCCTGCCTCCGAAGATGTAAATTTGCACCGTGAGATGTTGAATTTTACATCTCCAGGAGGCGGTGGTCTATTTTTTTACATATAGACCGTCTATTGGAGCAGCATTTTCTGCTCTCGAAGCTTCAAAAGTTAGGTATTCTTACATATGGACCGTCTATTGGAGATGCTTTTATAGTTGGGTTGGCTGAAAGTTCTTTTTGAGAGGGAGAAGGGGGGCTTAAAGTTTTGTTAACATAGTAAAATCGCAGATGCTTAGACACACGCATATACACATCGTAAAAAATCTAGACACACTACATTATGGAAGAGGGAGAGTAATAGAGCCGAGAGCAACTAGTTAACGAGCGCTCCTTCAGGAGCCTCACAATGATCAGCGCCACTTGGCGCGCTCTCAGCGACCCCGACACTTGGCGCGCTCTGGGCGCTCCCACCGGATTTTATTTTTTCGCACGCGTTTTCGGCTTTTTAAACTGTTTTTTTGTTTTTTTCGACGTTTCGGTTTTCCACCGGTCTACCTTAACTTTTGGACCCAAAAAAATTTGCGCGAAAAAACCCGTTTTTTTCTTTCGCGAGAGTCATGTTTTGCTTGCGCGAGAGGCACGGTTTTGCTTTTCCGAGAGTCACGGCCGTGCCTCTCAGAAACAGAAAAAAAATGTGTTTTTTGTTTTTTCTTCTTCCGTGAGAGGCACGGTTTTTCTTCCGAGAGAGGCACGGATGTGCTTTCGCGAAAGGCATGGCCGTGCCTCTCGGAAACGAAAAAAAAACGTGTTTTCTGTTTTTTTTCCTTCCGCGAGAGGCACGTCCATGCCTCTTGGAAACGGGGAAAAACGCGTTTTTTTCTTTTTTTTTTCTTTTATGAGAGACATGGTTTTGCTTGGGAGGCATGGTTGTACTTTCGCGAGAGGCACGGCCGTGCCTCCTCGAAAACGAAAAAAAAATGTGTTTTCTCTTTTTTATTTCTTTTCATGAGAGGCACGGTTTTACTTCCGCGAGAGTCATGGTTGTGATTTCGCGAGAGGGACGGACGTGCCTCTTTCGGAAAGGGAAAAAACCGGTGCTCCTGGTTCGGGTTTTTGTCTGATTTTTTCGCCCGGCTTATTTCGTGAAGAAAAAGTTCGTCAAAATCTATCAACATGGGATCTAGTTTTCAAGATCTCGACATGATTAATCTAACGTTGAAAACGGTTCGAGATTTGGACTCACGGTTTAAGAGCTAAAACATTTTGAATAAACAAATCTATGAAAAAAGGGAAACTCTCATATTGCGACAAACGGCGCACATACGTTGCGCCATTCGTCATATGCACCACTTGTCGCAACCTGAGAAGGTGGGAGTGATCTTTGCAACGAGTACTTCTTAACTAGTGATTTCGAATAGAGTTCGCCAATCCATCTGTTTGGCAAAAGGACCCATCAACGGACACATCACCCAAGCCCAACCGTGGGTGCGGCCGAGGTTGTGGTGGCGGCTTCTGACGACGCACCGGTGGTTGGTGCTCCACAAACATAGGCGACTTCAGAATTTCCTAACGAACGCTCACTGCGTCGAATTGTCGAGGCTTCGTACAAAGAGGCGAGCGACTAGCCATCAAGATGGGCCGGCCCAATTAGGAGATAGCGCACGCGCTACAGCGTCCGGTTTTGGGAACCTTCTGGAGGGTTCCTGAACGGTTTTGGGAACCTTCCAGAAGGTTCTTGAACCGGGTTTTCACTGGGTTTTTTTGTTTGCTTTGTCTTTGTTGTTTTTTCTTTTTTTTTCTTTTTCTTTCTTTGTTTTCTGTTTCTTTATTTCATATTTCAATTCCTTTTTCTTCTCTTTTTTTTTTTTTTGTTCACGTTTCAAATTATGTTTGGGAGTTGCAAAAAATCTTTCCATTTCAAATTTTTTTCACCAAATTCAAAAAAATGGTCATGTTTTCAAATTTTGTTGCGAGTTTCCATAAATATTTCCATTTAAATAATTGTTCACAGATTACAAAAAATGTTCATGTTTCAATTTTTGTTCGAGGGTTTCAAAAAATGTACGCAAGTTTTATAAACTGTTCATGTGTTCAAGTTTTGTTTGGGAGTTAGAAAAAACGTTCGAGTATTCAAAATTTGTTTTTGAATTTGAAAAATGTTCGGGTTTTCAAAAAAACTTTCACATTATTTTTGGGAGATTTAACAAAAATGTTCCCATTTTCAAAAATTGTTTGCATTTTTAGAATTGTTGAGTTTTTTCAAATTTTATTCACAATTTCTAAAAGTGTTCACTGTTTGATACAAACTTCACGTTTTTTTAATCAAAAATAGCTTTTCTCGTACAAATTTTTAAAAACAAGAACATATTTTTTTGGAACATCTGAACAAAATGAAATAAACAGGAACATTTTTTTAACTTCAGAACATTTTTTGAAATTTCAAACAAATTTTGAAGTTCAGCGGACAAAATGTTTGCATATTTTAAAAAATGTTCTTCTTTCAAAAAATGTTCATAAATTGAAAAACAATCTTGTTTCAAAATATGTTCTTAGTTGTTAAAAAATATCCGCCTTTCAAAATATGTTTATAAATTCAAAAAATGTTCCGCTTTTGAATTTATGTTCACAAATTCCATTAATGATCATAATGTTCGCTTTTTTATAAATTTTATTCAGAGTTTTGATTTTTTTGTTCACAGATGCAAAAAATGTTTCCTTCTGTCAAAAATGTTTTTGTTTTTGTTCATTTTTCGAACATTTGCTCATAAATTCGAAAAAAAACCTCTTTTTATATTTATTTTCAAATTAAAAAAATGTTCGTGTTTGTCAAAAAAATGAAATTGAAAAAAATGTTCCCATTTTCCAAAATTTGTTCACAAATTCACACATTCTTTCCATTTTGAAATTTGGTTAGAAATCCAAAAATTGGGAAAAAATTTCAATACTTGTCCGTATGTTTTGACATTTGTTCAGAATTTCTTTTATAGGTATTCAGATTTTTATTTAAATGTTCAACAAAATATATTTTTTATCTGTCGGTATTCTTAGTGCTAAAAGATTCGCATTGCATATTTAACCGTAGTGCTGATCAGGTCCGGTGGTTAGGTACCATCTCTATTAGCGCTGGGTCGCGAGGTCTACTCTTTTTTGCGTTGCATTTGGGTCGGCCCAGACGAAGCCTAACCTGTCGAAGCCCCGTCAATCTGCCGCAGAATGCAGCAGATAGGAGGTCCGACTTCCCCTTGATTGTCTCCTCAACAGAGAGATGCTGGACTTGGAGTAACGAATTGAGATAGCCACCTGAGAACAACCAAGAAACTTTTATTGGAAGGATCGGTTTGCCATGAGAAATCTCGTTCTGAAGATGCCAAATTCGCCATTGGAGCAGCAGGAGCATGTCCCACGTCCTTTTAGGCAGATCGGTAAGTAGGTGCTGAAGCCATCCATCATGTGTTCACTGGACATACTACCAGTACTGGTATTACCCAATCCACTAGCTAGAACTTTGTCCTTTATGCATGCGCACACACTATATATGACAATCGTTGTATAATCATCACAATGTATATTTTTTTAGGGGTCTCACAATGTATATATTGACACGTATATTTACTTGCACACACGTACGTTGTAATTATACAGACTAATGGAAGGAGAAAATAGGGAAGTAAACATGGATTCTAGTCTTTTGTTTTTAGCAACCATTATGCTAATTATTTTAATTTTAATCACACGATAAATTACTTTGACCATATCAGATTTCTACAATTACTATGGACTATAAGGTGTGGAATTAAGATCAGCACAATGACCTTGTTAAACAAAATTTGTTGCAGTAAAGCACTAAAACTAATTCAAAAAATACCCCTTCAAAAAAGATACAGAAATACAATAATAGAAATAAAAATAGATTTTTTTCTAAGAAGAAATGAATTAAGGGCATTGGTATTACCCTAAATAAGAAAGAAAATGAAAAGGGAAATTCATATTGTGAATGTCCATATTCTTTTCTATAAGCTTGGTCAAACTTCATAAAGTTTGAATTATGATAAAACTAATATGTGTAGTAAAAAGAAACATGAGGAGTGTTATGCAAATATGGCTAACATTAACAATCATAGAGACTTGTGTCAACTTTTCTTCTTATATGGAGGAATCAAAATGTATTTCCCCGCAAAAAATTGTATTAAAAGCTTACATACAAAGTATGCAAAACTTGCACAATTCGGTAGTGTGGAAGAACAAATGTAACAGCGTAAATTAAATAATAATCATGACTCAAAATAGGTCGACACAAAAAAAATTTGAATTCCACCTTGATTTCTAACAAAACTGAAGTTGTGTCACATGGTTGACTTATTAGGTGCAGGGTGGGGACGACTGATGGCTCCCCCCTTCTCCTCCCGCCTCCCCCTCCGGCGGCACTCCCCCCCCCTCCGGCGGCACTCCCCCCTCGCCTGGCCCTCTCTCCCTGGGCCATGCTCCTCCTGCCGTGTCGCCCCCCTCCACTCCTTCTTCTCGACCCTCTTCTCCTGGCTCGCGGCCCCGCAACAAGTTTTGGGCGCTGGCCGACGACGATGATGACTCTGACTCTGAGCCTGAACCCGTGCTCTGCTCCCCGGGTCTCCTTCGTGGTGCCGCGGCGAGGGTGGAGGTGGTGGCGCCGGTGCGGATTCGGCCTTCTCCTCCTCGTCGGATGGATCTGGTTGGGTCCATGTAGGTCGTCGTTGGAGGGCGTCGCGGGCGGTGCCTGCGCCCTCGCCGGACCATGGGGTGCTGGGGGCGAGGCCTGGTTTGGGTGGCTCCATGGTGGGTGTGTCCTGTTCCCCGTCGCCCGTGTCACCGGTGGTGGGATCTGCGGCGGGGCTGCGTCCGCGGACGGCGGCTGCGGTGGCCTCGTTGCCAACCCTAGATCAGGTGTCCGGCCAGACGGCTTCTGGGCCTCTAGTGTGGGCCTCCCCAACCCCTCCTGGGCCTATTGGGCCGCCCCCTATCTCCTCGTGTGTTGCCTTCCCCCCGTTACCGGTTATGGGCCTTGGACCGCGATCGGCCCAACCTCAGCCCTCCCAATTTGACCCGGCCTTCTTAGGTGACCCCGGCCTCGCTCAATCTGGCTATTTATGGGTCTGCAAGGGTTCACTTCCTCCTTCCTAGGGTTTACTGCTTCTTCTTCTGACGTTCGTCGCCTCCGCTTCCCCATCCGCCATTTTCGTAGATCTCCTCCTCCCCCTCTCCCACTCTTTTGCGGCCGCGCTCTCAATGGATCGGTCGCATGGCCCGTCGAGTGAGGCAGTCTCTGGCCAAAAGCGGCGGCTGATACATGCATCATGCTTTTATATCGATATTTATTGCATTATGGGCTGTTACTACACATTATGTCACAATACTTATGCCTTTTTTCTCTTATTTTACAAGGTTTACATGAAGAGGGAGAATGCCAGCAGCTGGGATTCTGGGCTGGAAAAGGAGCAAATATTAGAGACCTATTGTACACAACTCTAAAAGTCCTGAAACTCCAGGAAAGTTAGTTTTGGAATATATTAAAAATATTGAGCGAAGAAAGCACCAGAGGGGGGGCACCCACTGTCCACGAGGGTGGGGGCGCGCCCTGATACGTCCATTTTGTATCATGCTTTTATATCGATATTTATTGCATTATGGGCTGTTATTACACGTTATTTCATAATACTTATGGCTATTCTCTCTTATTTTACAACATGAAGAGGGAGAATGCCGGCAACTGGGATTCTGGGCTGGAAAGGAGCAAATAGTGGAAACCTATTCTGCACAACTCCAAAAGTCCTGAAACTCCATGAAAGTCATTTTTGTAATTAATAAGAATTATTGAGCGAAAGAAGTACCAGAGGGGGCCCACACCCTGGCCACGAGGGTGGGGGCGCGCCCACCCCTACTGGGCGTGCCCCCTGCCTCGTGGGCCCCCTGGTGGCCCTCCGGTGCCCATCTTCTGCTATATGAAGTCTTTTACCCTGGAAAAAATCATAAGCAAACTTACGGGACGAAACTCCACCGCCACGAGGCGGAACCTTGGTGGAACCAATCTAGGGCTCCGACGGAGCTGTTCTGCCAGGGAAACTTCCCTCCGGGAGGGGGAAATCATCACCATCATCATCACCAACGATCCTCTCATCGGGAGGGGTCAATCTCCATCAACATCTTCACCAGCACCATCTCCTCTCAAACCCTAGTTCATCTCTTGTATCCAATCTTTGTACCAAAACCTCAGATTGGTACCTGTGGGGTGCTAGTAGTGTTGATTAGTCCTTGTAGTTGATGCTAGTTGGTTTATCCGATGGAAGATCATATGTTCAGATCCTTAATGCATATTAATACTCCTCTGATCATGAACATGAATATGCTTTGTGAGTAGTTACGTTTGTTCCTGAGGACATGGGTGAAGTCTTGCTATTAGTAGTCATGTAAATTTGGTATTCGTTCGATATTTTCATGAGATGTATGTTGTCTCTCCTCTAGTGGTGTTATGCGAACGTCAACTACATGACACTTCACCATTATTTGGGCCTAGAGGAACGCATTGGGAAGTAATAAGTAGATGATGGGTTGCTAGAGTGACAGAAGCTTAAACTCTAGTTTATGTGTTGCTTCGTAAGGGGCTGATTTGGATCCACTTGTTTCATGCTATGATTAGGTTTACCTTAATACTTCTTTTGTAGTTGCAGATGCTTGCAATAGGGGTTAATCATAAGTGGGATGCTTGTCCAAGAAAGGGCAGCACCCAAGCACCGGTCCACCCACATATATAATTATCAAAGTAACGAATGTGAATCATATGAGCGTGATGAAAACTAGCTTGACGATAATTCCCATGTGTCCTCGGGAGCGCTTTTCTCATTATAAGAACTTGTCCAAGCTTGTCCTTTGCTACAAAAAGGATTGGGCCACCTTGCTGCACCTTATTTACTTTCATTGCTAGTTACCCGTTACAAATTATCTTATCACAAAACTATCTGTTACCTACAATTTCAGTGCTTGCAGAAAATACCTTACAGAAAACCGCTTGTCATTTCCTTATGCTCCTCGTTGGGTTCGACACTCTTACTTATCGAAAGGACTACGATAGATCCCCTATACTTGTGGGTCATCAAGACTCTTTTCTGGCGCCATTGCCGGGGAGTGAAGCGCCTTTGGTGAGTGGAACTTGTTAAGGAAACATTTATATAGTGTGCTGAAATTTATTGTCACTTGTTACTATGGAAACTAATCCTTTGAGGGGCTTGTTCGGGGCATCTTCGCCCCGACCAGTAGAGCAAAGAGTTGCTCCCAACCTACTGAACCTACTGAAAATGTTTACTTTGAAATTCCTTCGGGTATGATAGACAAACTGCTAGCTAATCCCTTTGCAGGAGATGGAACATTGCATCCCGATTTACACCTTATCTATGTGGATGAAGTTTGTGGATTATTTAAGTTTGCAGGTATGCCTTATGGTGTTGTCAAGAGGAAGGTATTCCCTTTATATTTGAAGGGAGATGCATTGACATGGTATAGGCTATGTGATGATACGGGATCTTGGGACTATAAACGATTGAAATTGGAATTTCACCAGAAGCTCTATCCTATGCATCTTGTTCATCGTGATCGTAATTATATATAATTTTGGCCTCGCGAAGGAGAAAGCATCGCTCAAGCTTGGGGGAGGCTTAAGTCAATGTTATATTCATGCCCCAATCATGAGCTCTCAAGAGAAATGATTATTCAAAAAATTTATGCTAGGCTTTCTCTCAATGATCGCACCATGCTCGATACTTCTTGTGTTGGTTCTTATATGCTGAAGACTATTGAATTCAAATGTGACTTATTGGAAAGAATTAAACGCAACTTTGAAGATTGGGGTTCCGACGATGGTAAGGAGTCAGGTATGACACTTAAGTTTGATTGTGTTAAGTCTTTTATGGATACCGATGCTTTTTGTGGATTTAGCACTAAATATGGACTTGACTCTGAGATAGTAGCTTCTTTCTGTGAATCATTTTCTACTCATGTTGATCTCCCTAAGGAGAAGTGGTTTAAATATAATCCTCCCACTGAAGTAAAAGTAGTTGCACCTATTACAGTTAAAGAAAAGATTATTACTTATAATGATCCTATTGTTCATACCACTTATGTTGAGAAACCACCTTCCCCTGTTAGGATAAAGGATCAAGCTAAAGCTTCAACTTTGGTTCGTAAAAGTAATACTAGAACATATACACCCCCTGAGCAAGTTAAAGTTGAACCTAGTATTGCTATGGTTAAAGATCTCTTGGCTGATAATATAGATGGGCATGTTATTTACTTCTATGAGGAAGCTGCTAATATTGCTAGACCCGATGCTAAGATACATAGACCTGTTGTAGGCATGCCTGTTATTTCTGTTAAAATAGGAGATCATTGTTATCATGGCTTATGTGATATGGGTGCTAGTGCTAGTGCAATACCTATTTCCTTATATAAAGAAATTATGCATGATATTGCACCTGCTGAGATAGAAGATATTGATGTTACAATTAAGCTTGCCAATAGAGATACTATTTCACCAATTGGGATTGTCAGAGATGTTGAAGTCTTGTGTGGGAAAGTTAAATATCCTGCTGATTTTCTTGTTCTTGGCTCCCCACAAGATAGCTTTTGTCCCATTATATTTGGTAGACCCTTCTTGAATACTGTTAATGCTAAGATTGATTGTGAAAAGGATGTTGTTACAATTGGATTGGGGGATATGAAACATGAGTTTAATTTTGCTAAGTTCAGTAGACAACCCCATGATAAAGAATTGCCTAGTAAGGATGAAATTATTGGTCTTGCTTCTATTGCCGTGCCTCCTACTGATCCTTTAGAACAATACTTGCTAGACCATGAAAATGATATGTTTATGAATGAAAGAAGGGAGATAGATGAAGTATTCTTTAAACAGGGTCCTATTTTGAAACACAACTTACCTGTTGAAATCCTAGGGGATCCTCCTCCACCCAAGGGTGATCCCGTGTTTGAGCTTAAACCATTACCTGATACTCTTAAATATGCTTATCTTGATGAAAAGAAGATATATCCTGTTATTATTAGTGCTAACCTTTTAGAGCAGGAAGAGGAAAGATTATTGAAAACTCTAAAGAAGCACCGTGCTGCTATTGGATATACTCTTGATGATCTTAAGGGCATTAGTCCCACTCTATGCCAACACAAAATTAAATTGGACGAAGACGCCAAACCAGTTAGAGATCATCAACGACGGTTAAATCCTAAGATGAAAGAAGTGGTAAGAAAGGAAATACTAAAGCTCCTTGAGGCAGGTATAATTTATCCCGTTGCTGATAGTGAGTGGGTAAGTCCTGTCCATTGTGTCCCTAAGAAGGGAGGTATTACTGTAGTTCCTAATGATAAAGATGAATTGATCCCGCAAAGAATTATTACAGGTTATAGGATGGTAATTGATTTCCGTAAATTAAATAAAGCTACTAAGAAAGATCATTACCCTTTACCTTTTATTGATCAAATGCTAGAAAGACTATCCAAACATACACATTTCTGCTTTCTAGATGGTTATTCTGGTTTCTCTCAAATACCTGTGTCAGCAGACGATCAAGCAAAGACTACTTTTACTTGCCCTTTCGGTACTTTTTATTATAGACGTATGCCTTTTGGTTTATGTAATGCACCTGCTACCTTTCAAAGATGCATGATGGCTATATTCTCTGACTTTTGTGAAAAGATTTGTGAGGTATTCATGGATGATTTCTCCATTTATGGATCCTCCTTTGATGATTTCTTGAGCAACCTTGATCGAGTTTTGCAGATATGCAAAGACACTAGTCTCGTCTTGAATTGGGAAAAGTGCCACTTTATGGTTAATGAAGGCATTGTCTTCGGGCATAAATTTTTTGAAAGAGGTATTGAAGTTGAGAAAGCTAAAGTTGATGCTATTGAAAAGATGATGTGTCCCAAGGACATTAAAGGTATAAGAAGTTTCCTTGGTCATGCTGGTTTTTATAGGAGGTTCATTAAGGACTTTTCTAAAATCTCTAGGCCCCTGACTAATTTATTGCAAAAGATATTCCTTTTGTCTTTGATGATGATTGTATAGAAGCATTTGAAATACTTAAGAAAGCTTTGATTACTGCACCTATTGTTCAGCCACCTGATTGGAATTTACCCTTCGAAATTATGTGTGATGCTAGCGATTATGCTGTAGGTGATGTTCTAGGGCAAAGGGTTGATAAGAAATTGAATGATATTCAATATGCTAGTAAAACTCTAGACACTGCACAGAGAAATTATGCTACTACTGAAAAAGAATTCTTAGCAGTTGTATTTGCATGTGATAAGTTCAGACCTTATATTGTTGATTCTAAAGTAACTATTCACACTGATCATGCTGCTATTAAATATCTTATGAAAAAGAAAGATGCTAAGCCTAGACTTATTAGATGGGTTCTCTTGCTAAAAGAATTTGATTTGCATATTATTGACAGAAAGGGAGCTGAGAACCCCATTGCAGACAACCTGTCTAAGTTAGAGAATGTTCTTGATGACCCACTACCAATTGATGACAGCTTTCCCGATGAACAATTAGCTATCATAAATGCTTCTCGTACCTCTCCATGGTATGCTGATTATGCTAATTACATTGCTGCTAAATTTATACCACCTAGTTTCACATACCAGCAAAAGAAAAAGTTCTTTTATGATTTAAGACTTTACTTCTGGGATGACCCACACCTTTATAAAGAAGGAGATGGTGTTATTAGACATTGTGTACCTGAACATGAACATGAATGGATCCTACGCAAGTGTCACTCCGAACCATATGGAGGACACCACGCTGGAGATAGAAGTGCACATAAGGTATTGCAATCCGGTTTTTATTGGCCTACTCTCTTCAAAGATGCACGTAAGTATGTCTTGTCCTATGATGAATGTCAAAGAATTGGTAATATTAGTAGACCTCAAGAAATGCCTTTGAATTATTCTCTTGTTATTGAACCATTTGATGTTTGGGGCTTTGATTATATGGGACCGTTTCCTGCCTCTAATGGATATACACATATTTTAGTTGATGTTGATTATGTTACTAAGTGGGTAGAAGCTATTCCAACTAGTAGTGTTGATCATAACACCTCTATTAAGATGCTCAAATAAGTTATTTTTCCGAGGTTTGGAGTCCCTAGATATCTCATGACTGATGGTGGTTCACATTTTATTCATGGTGATTTTCGTAAAATGCTTTCCAATTATGATGTTAATCATAGAATTGCATCTCCTTATCACCCATAGTCTAGTGGTCAAGTAGAGTTGAGTAATAGAGAGCTCAAATTAATTTTGCAAAAGACTGTTAATAGATCTAGAAAGAATTGGTCCAAGAAACTTGATGATGCATTATGGGCCTATAGAACTGCATATAAAATCCTATGGGTATGTCTCCATATAAAATGGTTTATGAAAAAGCTTGTCACTTACCACTCAAACTTGAACATAAGGCATATTGGGATATTAAAGAGCTCAATTATGATTTCAAACTTGCCGGTGAGAAGAGGTTATTTGACATTAGCTCACTTGATGAATGGAGAACCCAGGCTTATGAGAATGCCAAGCCTTTTAAAGAAAAAGTTAAAAGATGGCATGACAAAAGGATACAAAAGCGTGAGTTTAACATAGGTGATTATGTGTTGCTATTCAACTCTCATTTAAGATTTTTTGCAGGAAAACTTCTCTCTAAATAGGAAGGCCCTTACGTTATCGAGGAGGTCTATCGTTCTGGTGCCATAAAAATCAACAACTTCGAAGGCACAAATCTGAAGGTAGTGAACGGTCAAAGAATCAAACATTATATCTCAGGTAATCCTATAAATGTTGAAACTAACATTATTGAAACCGTAACCCCGGAGGAATACATAAGAGACACTTTCCAGAATGTTTCACACTCCGAAAAGGAATAGGTATGTGGTATGGTAAGTAAATCGACTCCAAAACAGTTCTAATAGCAATTTTTTCTCCGTTTTGGAATATTTAAGAAAATAGGAAAATAAGAAGTTGTCCGGGAAGGACACGAGGCGTCCACGAGGGTGGAGGGTGGACCCCCTACCTCGTGGGCACCTCGTGTGCCCTCTAGACTCCGTTTTCTTGCATGTTACTTCTTTCAGTCGGTAAAAAATCATTATATAATCTCCCGAATGTTTTGACCACCATACCACGCAAACATCTTCTATCTTTGTTTCGAGCTGTTTCTGCAACGGATTAGAGCAATATGTCATCCCAGGATTCGGAGGGAGAAAGCTATGTGGCTGATTACCTTATAGACCCTAAGGTCTACGGGGACTTGGATCATTGTGGCTGGACCACCGAGGAAGAAGAAGACTACGAGCCTAAGGGAAAGGAGGAGACGAGCTCAGAAGAAGATGAAGTCCCGTTATCTCAACCTGGGGATATGCATGTGGAGTTTAAAAAGTCAAGCCTCCCTGATAGGGCAAAGAAACCCAAGATCGAGTTTATCCCTTTTCGCCTCTTGCAGGAAAACAAACAAGAACTATGCAAAAGGATATTAAGCATTGAGCAGGAGATTGATGATCTAAGGGAGCAAAATTCCATTCTCAAGTGCAAATTAAGGAAGAAGCCTACATCATCAACAACTCCTTCTTCACCACCTCCGAGGACATAATCACATGGGTATGGGCACTCCCCTTGGCAACTGCCAAGCTTGGGGGAGGTGCCCCGGTATCGTATCATCATCACACTCCTATCTTTATTGTTTTTCCTAGTTCTATCCTTTTGGTAATATCTTGATCTAGTAGAATAAAGCTTTGGTATGAATTTGTTTTGAGTTTTGCTTTGTGATCCCTTTATGTAATTGAGTCCATGAGCTATATATAATAAAGATTAGTGTTGAGTCAATGGCTTTGCTATCTTGCTATGATCTTGAGAAAATAGAAAGAATAAAAAGAAATAAAAGAGTTCATATTGATCTTGTGGATAGTAATGACTTCACACATAGAGAGTATGAGGCATAAAAGCTGTTGAGAGTTGGTAAACATAGTTTTGGTCATTGTTGCAATTAATAGGAAGTAATAAAGAAAGAGAGTTTCTCACATATAAATATACTATCTTGGACATCTTTTAAGATTGAGAGTACTCATTAAGTATGACATGCTAAAGAGTTGAGGTTGGACAAGGAAGACAACATAATGGGTTATGTTTTCTCACATCTCAGTTAAAGTATATTGTCATGGATCGTCCAACATGTTGAGCTTGCCTTTCCCCCTCATGCTAGCCAAATTCCTTGCACCAAGTAGAGATACTACTTGTGCTTCCAAATATCCTTAAACCCAGTTTTGCCATGAGAGTCCACCATACCTACCTATGGATTGAGTAAGATCCTTCAAGTAAGTTGTCATGTTGCAAGCAATAAAAATTGCTCTCTAAATATGTATGAATTATTAGTGCTGAGAAAATAAGCTTTATACGATCGTCTGATATGGAAGTAATAAAAGTGACAGACTGCATAATAAAGGTTCATATCACAAGTGGCGATATAAAGTGACGTTCTTTTGCATTAAAATTTCGTGCATCCAACCATAAAAGCACATGACAACCTCTGCTTCCCTCTGCGAAGGGCCTATCTTTTACTTTATGTCTTTTACATTATGCAAGAGTCAAGGTGATCCTCACCTTTCCCTTTTTCATTTTATCCTTTGGCAAGCACCTCGTGTTGGAAAGTTCCTGATATATATATATATATATATATCCAATTAGATGTAAGTTAGCATGAACTATTATTGTTGACATTACCCTTGAGGTAAGACGTTGGGAGGCAACACTATAAGCCCCTATCTTTATCTGTGTCCAACTAAAACTCCAGAACCATAAGTATTGCGTGAGTGTTAGCAATTGTAGAAGACTAAATGATAGTTGAGTATGTGGACTTGCTGAAAAGCTCTATTCTTGACTCTTTCTAATGTTATGATAAATTGCAATTGCTTCAATGACTGATATTATAGTTTATTAGTTCTCAATGAAGTTTCTGAACCATACTTGACATTGTGAATAGATTGTTACTTGAGCATAAGAAATCACATGACAAAATCTATATATGTTGTTGTTATAAGAATGATCATGATGCCATCATGTCCGTATTTTATTTTTATCGACACCTCTATCTCTAAACATGTGGACATATTTTTTGATATCGGCTTCATCTCGAGGACAAGCGAGGTCTAAGCTTGGGGGAGTTGATACGTTCATTTTGCATCATGCTTTTATATCGATATTTATTGCATTATGGGTTGTTATTAACGTTATGCCATAATACTTATGGCTATTCTCTCTTATTTTACAAGGTTTAACATGAAGAGGGAGAATGCCGGCAGCTGGGATTCTGGGCTGGAAAAGGAGCAAATATTGGAAACCTATTCCGCGCAGCTCCAAAAGTCGTGAAAGTCCACGAAAGTCATTTTTGAAATTAATAAGAATTATTGAGCGAAAAAAGTACCAGAGGGGGCCCACACCCTGGCCACGAGGGCGGGGGGGCGCGCCCACCCCTACTGGGCGCGCCCCCTGCCTCGTGGGCCCCCTAGTGGCCCTCTGGTGCCCATCTTCTACTATATGAAGTCTTTTACCCTGGAAAAATCATAAGCAAGCTTACAGGATGAAACTCCGTCGCCACGAGGCGGAACCTTGGCGGAACCAATCTAGGGCTCCGGTGGAGCTGTTCTGCCGGGGAAACTTCCCTCTGGGTGGGGGAAATCATCACCATCGTCATCACCAACAATCCTCTCATCGGGAGGGGGTCAATCTCCATCAACATCTTCACCAGCACCATCTCCTCTCAAACCCTAGTTCATCTCTTGTATCCAATCTTTGTACAAAAACCTCAGATTGGTACCTGTGGGTTGCTAGTAGTGTTGATTACTCCTTGTAGTTGATGCTAGTTGGTTTATCCGGTGGAAGATCATATGTTCAGATCCTTAATGCATATTAATACTCCTCTGATCATGAACATGAATATGCTTTGTGAGTAGTTATGTTTGTTCCTGAGGACATGGGTGAAGTCTTGCTATTAATAGTCATGTGAATTTGGTATTTGTTCAATATTTTGATGAGATGTATGTTGTCTCTCCTCTAGTGGTGTTATGTGAACATCGACTACATGACACTTCACCATTATTTGGGCCTAGAGGAAGGCATTGGGAAGTAATAAGTAGATGATGGGTTGCTAGAGTGACAGAAGCTTAAACCCTAGTTTATGCATTGCTTCATAAGGGGCTGATTTGGATCCACTTGTTTCATGCTATGGTTAGGTTTATCTTAATACTTCTTTTGTAGTGCGGATGCTTGCAATAGGAGTTAATCATAAGTGGGATGCTTGTCCAAGAAAGGGCAACACCCAAGCACCGGTCCACCCACATATCAAATTATCAAAGTAACGAACGCGAATCATATGAGCGTGATGAAAACTAGCTTGACGATAATTTCCATGTGTCCTCGGGAGCGCTTTTCTCATTATAAGAACTTGTCCAGGCTTGTCCTTTGCTACAAAAGGATTGGGCCACCTTGCTGCACCTTATTTACTTTCATTGGTAGTTACCCGTTACAAATTATCTTATCACAAAACTATCTGTTACCTACAATTTCGGTGCTTGCAGAAAATACCTTACTGAAAACCGCTTGTCATTTCCTTATGCTCCTCGTTGGGTTCGAAACTCTTACTTATCGAAAGGACTACGATAGATCCCCTATACTTGTGGGCCATCATGCCCTACCCTCCTGGGCGCGCCCCCTGCCTCGTGGGCCACCTGGAAGCCCCCAGATGCCCATCTTCTGGTATAAGGTGTCTTTTGCCCTGGAAAAAATCAGAAGGAAGCTTTCGGGACGAAGCGCCACCATCTCGAGGCGGAACCTTGGCGGAACAAATCTAGGGCTCCGGCGGAGCTGTTCTACCGAGGAAACATCCCTCCGGGAGGGGGAAATCATCACTATCGTCATCACCATCGATTGTCTCATCAGGAGGGGGTCAATCTCCATCAACATCTTCACCAAAACCATCTCCTCTCAAACCCTAGTTCATCTCTTGTATCCGATCTTTGTCTCAAAACCTCAGATTGGTACCTGTGGGTTGTTAGTAGTGTTGATTACTCCTTGTAGTTGATGCTAGTTGGTTTATTAGGTGGAAGATCATATGTTAAGATCCTTTATGCATATTAATACCCCTCTAATTATGAACATGAATATGATTTGTGAGTAGTTACGTTTGTTCCCGAGGACATGGGAGATGTCTTGTTATAAGTAGTCATGTGAATTTGGTATTCGTTTGATATTTTGGTGAGATGTATGTTGTCTCTCCTCTAGTGGTGTTATGTGAATGTCGGCTACATGACACTTCACCATTTTTTGGGCCTAGAGGAAGGCATTGGGAAGTAATAAATAGATGATGGGTTGCTAGAGTGACAGATGCTTAAACCCTAGTTTATGTGTTGCTTCATAAGGGGCTGATTTGGATCCATATGTTTCATGCTATGGTTAGGTTTACCTTAATTCTTCTTTCGTAGTTGTGGATGCTTGCAAGGGGGGTTAATCATAAGTGGGATGCTTGTCCAAGGTAGGGCAGTCCCCAAGAACCGGTCCACCCACATATCAAATTATCAAAGTAACGAACGCGAATCATATGAGCATGATGAAATTTAGCTTGACGATAATTCCCATGTGTCCTCGGGGAGCGCTTTCCTTTATATAAGAGTTTGTCCAGGCTTGTCCTTTGCTACAAAAAGGATTGGGGCATCTTGCTGCACCTTGTTTACTTTTGTTACTTGTTACCCGTTACAAATTACCTTATCCCAAAACTATCTGTTACTGATAATTTCAGTGCTTGCACAGAATAACTTACTGAAACCCGCTTGTCGTTTCCTTCTGCTCCTCATTCGGTTCGACACTCTTACTTATCGAAAGGACTACAATAGATCCCCTATACTTGTGGGTCATCAAGACTCTCTTCTGGTGCCATTGCCGGGGAGTGAAGCGCCTTTGGTAGGTGGAATTTGGTAAGGAAAAATTTATATAGTGTGCTGAAATTTACTGTCACTTGTTACTATGGAAAATAATCCTTTGAGGGGCTTGTTCGGGGTATCTTCACCCCGACCAGTAGAGCAAACAGTTGCTCCTCAACCTACTGAAATGGTTTACTTTGAAATTCCTTCGAGTATGATAGAGAAACAGCTAGCTAATCCTTTTACAGGAGATGGAACATTATATCCCGATATGCACCTAATCTATGTGGATGAAGTTTGTGGATTATTTAAGCTTGGAGGTATGCCCGAGGATGTTATCAAGAAGAAGTTTTTCCCTTTATCTTTGAAGGGAAAGTCATTGACATGGTTTAGGCTATGTGATGATATTGGATCATGGAACTACAACCAATTGAAATTGGAATTTCATCAGAATTTTATCCTATGCATCTGGTTCATCGTGATCGTAATTATATATATAATTTTTGGCCTCGCGAAAGAGAAAGTATCGCTCAATCTTGGGGAAAGCTTAAGTAAATGTTATATTCATGCCCCAATCATGAGCTCTCAAGAGAAATTATTATTCAAAATTTTTATGCTCGGCTTTCTCTCAATAATCGCTCCATGCTCGATACTTCTTGTACTGCTTCTTTTATGATGAAGACTATTGAATTCAAATGGGATTTATCGGAAAGAATTAAACGCAACTCTGAAGATTGGGAGCTCGACGATGGTAAGGAGTCAGGTATAACACCTAAGTTTGATTGTGTTTAATCTTTTATGGATACCAATGCTTTTCGTGAATTTAGCACTAAATATGGACTTGACTCTGAGAGAGTAGCTTCATTCTGTAAATCATTTGCTACTCATGTTGATCTCCCTAAGGAAAAGTGGTTTAAATATCATCCTCCCATTGAAGTAAAAGTAGTAAAACCTATTAAAGTTGAAGAAAAGACTATCACTTATAAATTTGATCCTATTGTTCCTACTGCTTATATTGAGAAACCACCTTTCCCTGTTAGAATAAAGGATCATGATAAAGCTTCAACTGTGGTTCGTAAGAGTAATGCTATAACATCTACACCCCCAGAGCAAATTAAAGTTGAACCTAGTATTACTATGGTTAAAGATCTCTTGGTCGATAATATTTATGGGCATGTTATTTACTTCTGTGATGAAGCTGCTAGAATTGCTAGACCCGATACTAAAAATAAACATAGACATGTTGTCGGCATGCCTGTTGTTTCTGTTAAAATAGGAGATCATTGTTATCATGGCTTATGTGATATGGGTGCTAGTGCGAGTGTAATACCTCATTCCTTATACAAAGAAATTATGCATGATATTGCACCTGCTGAAATAGATATTGATGTTACTATTAAGCTTGCCAATAGAGATACTATTTCACCAGTTGGGATTGTTAGAGATGTTGAAGTCTTGTGTGGGAAAGTTAAATATCCTACTGATTTTCTTGTTCTTGGTTCCCACAAGATGACTTTTGTACCATTATATTTGGTAGACCCTTCTTGAATACTGTTAATGCTAAGATAGACTACGAAAATGATATTGTTACTATTGGTTTAGGGGATATGTGACTTTAATTTTGCTAAATTCCGTAGACAACCCCATGATAAACAATTGCCTAGTAAAGATGATATTATTGGTCTTGCTTCTATTTTCGTGCCTCCTAATGATCCTTTAGAACAATATTGTCTAGACCATGAAAATGATATGTTTATGAATGAAAGATGGGAAATAGATGAAGTATTCTTTAAACAAGGACCTATTTTGAAACACAACTTGTCTGTTGAAATCCTAGGGGATCCTCCTCCACCCAAGGGTGATCCCGTGTTTGAGCTTAAACCACTACCTGATACTCTTAAATATGCTTATCTTGATGAAAAGAAGACATATCTTGTTATTATTACTGGTAATCTTTCAGAGCAGGAAGAAGAGAAATTATTGAAAACTCTGAAGAAGCACCGTGTTGCTATTGGATATACTCTTGATGATCTTAAGGGCATTAGTCCCACTCTATGCCAGCACAAAATAAAGCTAGAGAAAGATGCTAAACTAGTTGTTGATCACCAACGGCCGTTAAATCCTAAGATGAAAGAAGTGGTATGAAATGAAATACTAAAGCTTTCGGAGGCAGGTATAATTTATCATGTTGCTGATAGTCGATGGGTAAGTCCTGTCCATTGTGTCCCTAAAAAGGGAGGTATTACTGTTGTTCCTAATGATAAAGATGAATTGATCCCACAAAGAGTTGTTACAGGTCATAGAATGGTAATTGATTTCCGCAAATTAAATAAACCTACTAGGAAAGATCATTACCCTCTACCTTTTATTGATCAAATGCTAGAAAGATTATCCAAACATACACATTTTTGCTTTCTAGATGGTTATTCTGGTTTCTCCCAAATACCTGTGTCAAAAGAGGATCAGGATAAGACCACTTTTACTTGCCCTTTCGATACCTTTGCTAATAGACGTATGCATTTTGGTTTATGCAATGCACCTGCTACCTTTCAAAGATGTATGACTGTTATATTCTCTGACTTTTGTGAAAAGATTGTTGAGGTTTTCATGGATGATTTCTCCGTGTATGGAACTTCTTTTGATGATTGCTTAAGCAACCTTGATCGAGTTTTGTAGAGATGTGAAGAAACTAATCTTGTCTTGAATTGGGAGAAGTGCCACTTTATGGTTAATGAAGGTATTGTCTTGGGGCATAAGATTTCTTAAAGAGGTATTGAAGTTGATAAAGCTAAAGTTGAAGCTATTGAAAAGATGTTGTGTGCTACGTCTTGAGCTTGCGTTGGTTTTCCTTGAAGAGGAAAGGGTGATGCAGCAGTAGTAGCGTAAGTATTTCCCTCAGTTTTTGAGAACCATGGAATCAATCCAGTAGGAGGCTCCTCAAAATTCCCACGCACCTACACAAACAAACAAAGAACTCGCAACCAACGCAATAAAGGGGTTGTCAATCCCTTCACGACCACTTGCGAAAGTGAGATCTGATAGAGATAGTATGATAAGATAAATATATTTTTGGTATTTTATAATATAGATTGGAAAAGTAAAGATGCAAATAAAAGTAGATTGAAAGCTTATATGATCAAATATAGACCCGGGGGCCATAGGTTTCACTAGTGTCTTCTCTCAAGATAGCATAAGTATTACGGTGGGTGAACAAATTACTGTCGAGCAATTGATAGAAAAGCGAATAATTATGAGATTATCTAGGCATGATCATGTATATAGGCATCACGTCCGTGACAAGTAGACCGACTCCTGCCTGCATCTACTACTATTACTCCACACATCGACCGCTATCCAGCATGCATCTAGAGTATTAAGTTCATAAGAACAGAGTAACACATTAAGAAAGATGACATGATGTAGAGGGATAAACTCATGCAATATGATATAAACCCCATCTTTTTATCCTCGATGGCAACAATACAATACGTGCCTTGCTGCCCCTGGTGTCACTGGGAAAGGCACCGCAAGATTGAACCCAAATCTAAGCACTTCTCCCATTACAAGAAAGATCAATCTAGTAGGCCAAACCAAACTGATAATTCGAAGAGACTTGCAAAGATAACTTAATAACACATAAAATAATTCAGAGGAGATTCAAATATTTCTCATAGATAAACTTGATCATAAACCCACAATTCATCGGATCTCGACAAACACACTGCAAAAAGAGTTACATCGAATGGATCTCCAAGAAGATTGAGGAGAACATGGTATTGAGATCCAAAAAGAGAGAAGAAGCCATCTAGCTAATAACTATGGACCCGAAGGTCTGTGGTAAACTACTCACAACTCATCGGAGGGGCTATGGTGTTGATGTAGAAGCCCTCCATGGTCGATTCCCCCTTCGGCGGAGCGCTGGCAAAGGCTCCAAGATGGGATCTCGCGGATACAGAAGGTTACAGTGGTGGAAATAGTTTTTTGTTGGCTCCCTGGATGTTCTCGGGGTATGTGGGTATATATAGGAGGAAGTAGGTCGGTGGCCGCCCAAGGGGCCCACGAGATAGGGGGCGCGCCTTGTAGGGGTGGGCGCGCCCTCCACCCTCGTGGCCGCCTCGACTGCTTCTTGACTTGCACTACAAGTCCTCTGGATCACGTTCATTCCAAAAATCACGCTCCCGAAGGTTTCATTCTGTTTGGACTCCATTTGATATTCCTTTTCTTCGAAATACTGAAATAGGCAAAAAAAACAGCAATACGGGCTGGGCCTCCGGTTAGTAGGTTAGTCCCAAAAATGATATAAATGTGTAAAGTAAAGCCCATAAACATCCAAAATGGGTAATATAGTAGCATGGAACAATAAAAAATTATAGATACGTTGGAGACGTATCAAGCATCCCCAAGCTTAATTCCTGCTCGTCCTCGAGTAGGTAAATGATAAAAACAGAATTTTTGATGTGGAATGCTACCTAGCATAATTCTCAATGTAATTTTCTTTATTGTGGCATGAATGTTTAGATCCAAATGATTCAAAATAAAAGTTCATATTGACATAAGGAATAGTAATACTTCAAGCATACTAATCAAAGCAATCATGTCTTCTCAAAATAACATGGCTAAAGAAAGTTCATCCCTACAAAAATCATATAGTTAGGCTATGCTTCATTTTCGTCACACAAAAATGCTCCCAAATTATACACCCCCAATGACAAGCCAAGCAATTGTTTTGTACTTAAATAATCTCAAACTTCTTCAACTTTCACGCAATACATGAGCGTGAGCCATGGATATAGCACTATGGGTGGAATAGAATATGATGAAGGGGATTGTGTGGAGAAGACAAAAAAGAGAAAGTCTCACATTGACGAGGATAATCAACGGGCTATGGAGATGCCCATCAATTGATGTCAACATGAGGAGTAGGGATTGCCATGCAACGGATGCACTAGAGCTATAAATGTATAAAAGCTCAACAAAAGAAAACTAGTGGGTGTGCATCCAACTTGCTTGCTCACGAAGACTTTGGGCATTTTGAGGAAGCCCATCGTAAGAATATACAAGCCAAGTTCTATAATGAAAAATTCTCACTAATATATGAAATGACAACATATGAGACTCTCTATATGAAGAACATGGTGCTACTTTGAAGCACAAGTGTCGAAAAGAGATAGTAACATTGCCACCTTTTATTTATTTTCTTTTATTTTCTTTTTTTTGGGCCTTTCTTTCTTTTTGGCCTTTCTTATTTTTATTTTCTTTGGCCTTTCTTTTTTTGGCCTTTTTTTCCTTTTTGGGGACAATGCTCTAATAATGATGATCATCACACTTTTATTGATTTACAACTCATGAATTACAACTCAAAACTAGAACAAGATATGACTCTATATGAATGCCTCCGGCGGTGTACCGGGATGGACAATGAATCAAGAGTGACATGTATGAAAAATTATGCAAAGTGGCCTTGCCACAAATACTATGTCAACTACATGATCATGTAATGGCAATATAACAAATAGTAATGCATGTCATGATGATAAACGGAACGGTGGAAAGTTGCATGGCAATATATCTCGGAATGGATATGGAAATGCCATAATAGGTAGGTATGGTGGCTGTTTTGAGGAAGACATAAGGAGGTTTATGTGTGATAGAGCATATCATATCATGGGGTTTGGATGCACCGGCGAAGTTTGCACCAACTCTCAAGGTGAGAAAGGGCAATGCACGGTACCGAAGAGGCTAGCAATGATGGAAAGGTAAAAGTGCGTATAATCCATGGACTCAACATTAGTCAAAAGAACTCATATACTTATTGCAAAAATCTACAAGTCATCAAAAACCAAGCACTACGTGCATGCTCCTAGAGGGATAGATTGGTAGGAAAAGACCATCGCTCGTCCCCGACCGCCACTCATAAGGATGCACAATCCAAGGACACCTCATGTTTCAAATTTGTTACACAACTTTAACCATACGTGCATGCTATGGGACTTGCTAACTTCAACACAAGCATTCTTTAAATTCATAATCACCCAACTAGCATGACTTTAATATCACTACCTCCATATCTCAAAACAATTATCAAGTATCAAATTGATCATAGAATCCAATTCACTTCCTATGATAGTTTTTATTATACCCAACTTGGATGCCTACCATTCTAGGACCAATTTTATAACCATAGCAAATACCATGTTGTTCTAAGAGACTCTCAAAATAATATAAGTGAAGCATGAGAGACTAGTAATTTCTACAAAATTAAGCCACCGCCGTGCTCTAAAAGATATAAGTGAAGCACTAGAGCAAAACTATCTAGCTCAAAAGATATAAGCGAAGCACATAGAGTATTCTAATAAATTTCAATCAAGTGGGCTTCTCCCAAAAGGTGTGTACAACATGGTGTTGAAATATGCCCTAAAGGCAATAACAAAATGGTTATTATTATATTTCTTTGTTCATGATAATTGTCTATTGTTCATGCTATAATTGTATTATCCGGAAATCGTAATACATGTGTGAATACATAGACCACAACAAGTCCCTAGTGAGCCTCTAGTTTACTAGCTCGTTGATCAACAGATAGTCATGGTTTCCTGACTATGGACATTGGATGTCATTGATAACGGGATCACATCATTAGGAGAATGATGTGATGGACAAGACCCAATCCTAAGCTTAGCACAAAGATCATGTAGTTCGTTTCGCTAGAGCTTTTCCAAATGTCAAGTATCATTTCCTTAGAACATGAGATTGTGCAACTCCCGGATACCGTAGGAGTGCTTTGGGTGTGGCAAATGTCACAACATAACTGGGTGACTATAAAGGTGCACTACGGGTATCTCCAAAAGTGTCTGTTGGGTTGGCACGAATCGAGACTGGGATTTGTCACTCTGTATGACGGAGAGGTATCTCTGGGCCCACTCGGTAATGCATCATCATAATGAGCTCAATGTGACCAAGTGTCTAATCACAGGATCATGCATTACGGTATGAGTAAAGTGACTTGCCGATAATGAGATTGAACGAGGTATTGGGATACCGACGATCGAGTCTCGGGCAAGTAACGTACCGATTGACAAAGGGAATTGTATACGGGGTTGATTGAATCCTCGAAATCGTGGTTCATCCGATGAGATCGTCGAGGAGCATGTGGGATCCAACATGGGTATCCAGATCCCGCTGTTGGTTATTGACCGGAGAGGCGTCTCGGTCATGTTTGCATGTCTCCCGAACCCGTAGGGTCTACACACTTAAGGTTCGGTGACGCTAGGGTTGTAGAGATATTAGTATGCAGTAACCCGAAAGTTGTTCGGAGTCCCGAATGAGATCCCGAATGTCACGAGGAGTTCCAGAATGGTCCGAAGGTGAAGAATTATATATAGGAAGTCGGGTTTCGGCCATCGGGAAAGTTTGGGGGGTCACCGGTATTGTACCGGGACCACCGGAAGGGTCCCGGGGGTCCACCGAGTGGGGCCACCTATCCCGGAAGGCCCCATGGGCTGAAGTGGAAGGGGAACCAGCCCCTGGTGGGCTGGTGCCCCCCCTTGGGCCCTCCCTGCACCTAGGGTTGGAAACCCTAGGGGTGGGGGCGCCTCCACCTGGCTTGGGGGGCAAGTTTCCCCCCTGGCCGCCCCCCCTTGGAGATTGCATCTCCTAGGGCCGGCGCCCCCCCTAGGGGGCCTATATAAAGGAGGAGGGAGGGCAGCCGCACCCATGCTCTTGGCGCCTCCCTCTCCCCATTGCTACACCTCTCCCTCTCATAGAAGCTCGGCGAAGCCCTGTCGAGATCGCTGCTGCATCCACCACCACGCCGTCGTGCTGCTGGATCTCTGTCAACCTCTCCTTCCCCTTGCTGGATCAAGAAGGAGGAGATGTCTTCCTCAACCGTACGTGTGTTGAACACGGAGGTGCCGTCCCTTCGGCACTAGGATCTCTTGTGATTTGGATCACGACGAGTACGACTCCCTCAACCCCGTTCTCTTGAACGCTTCCGCACGCGATCTACAAGGGTATGTAGATGCACTCCCCTCTCTCGTTGCTAGATGACTCCATAGATTGATCTTGGTGAACGTAGGAAACATTTTATTTTATGCAACGTTCCCCAACACAAGGATGATTGTGGAAAACTAAAAAGCAAATACTAATATCATACAAGAGGCTCCAAGCAAAACACATATCATGTGGCGAATAAAAATTGAGCTCCAAGTAAAGTTACCGATAAACGAAGACAAAAGAGGGGATGCATTCCGGGGGCATTGAGGGAGTCCTGGATTAGGGGGTATCCGGACAGCTGGACTGTGTACAACGTCCGTACTATTGAAGCGTGAAGATACAAGACTCAAGACTTCGGTCCGTGTTTGGATGGGACTCTCCTTTGCGTGGAAGGCAAGCTTGGCGATCCGGATATTGTGTTTCCTTTCTTGTAACCGACTCCATGTAAACCCTAGCCCTCTCCGATGTCTATATAAACCGGAGAGGTTGGTCCTTAGAAGGCCGATCACAATTACAATCATACCATCATAGGCTAGCTCCTAGGGTTTAGCCTCTACGATCTCGTGGTAGATCTACTCTTGTACTACCCTTATCATCAATATTAATCAAGCAGGAAGTAGGGTTTTACCTCCATCGAGAGGGCGCGAACCTGGGTAAACATCTGTGTCCCTTGTTTCCTGTTACCATCAGCCTTGACGCACAGATCGGGACCCCCTACGGCCCTACCCGAGATCCGCCGGTTTTGACACCGACATTGGTGCTTTCATTGAGAGTTCCTCTGTGTCGTCGCTGTCAGGCTCGATGGCTCCTTCAATCATCATCAACAACGCTGTCCAGGGTGAGACTTTCCTCCCCGGATAGATCTTCATGTTCGGCGGCTTCGCGCTGCGGGCCAATTCGCTTGGCCACCTGGAGCAGATCGATAGTTATGCCCCCGGCCACCAGGTCAGGTTCGGAAACTTGAACTACACAACGGATATTCGCGGAGACTTGATCTTCGACGGATTCAGGCCAACATCAGGGTCGCTGAACAATCACGACGAGCACGGCTTAGACTTGCTGTCAAACGATGCTCGGGATATTACCCCGGCAGAAGCCCCGGATCTAAATCCGGGGCAGGTTTCGTTGCCTATAGACGAAGGGCTGGACCCCGCCCCGTAGGTCGTACCCTCACCGGCGATAGAGCCGAACACAGGCCTCACTTCTGAGGGAGCCTGTAACCCTGGACCCCCGGATTCATATCCGGTTATAGGACCCGGTCCGCGCACTCCCGAGCCCGCCAAGCTTGCCTGGGCCCCGGTAATGGAGTTCGCCGCTGCGGACATCTTCCAGCACTCGCCCTTTGGCGACATACTAAAATCATTTAAAATTCTCTCTTTGACAGAGAATTCCGGGCCAAACTATGTCCGGCTCGAGTGGGGAGCAAGCGACGAAGAAATTCGTTACCCACCCACCACCCACTTGATAGCCACAGTTGATGATTTAACCGACGCGCTTGACTTCGACTCCAAAGGCATCGACGCTATGGACGACGATGCAGGAGAAGACTCAGAATCTATGGGGGTACCGGATTCCCGCCTCGTCACATGACATATACATGGTGGATACGCCCAAGGAAGACGACGGTGACAATCCGGAAGATAAAACCCCCGGGCAAAAACCAAAGCAACGGCGCAGACGCCGTTCCAAATCCAGCAACAGTAAAAATATCAGCAAGAGCGCCAGAAGAATGGATACTCCGGCCAACCCCGAAGGCAACAACGACCAAACGGAACCAGCGATGGAGCAGGACGAACCAGGTCACGCCGAGCATAGTTCGGACCAAACGCCCGAAGACAATGATCCAGAGGGATGAGTTCATCCAACCGACCCAGGACAAGAAGACAGTCCGGACGATGACGCATTCATCGTTCCGGAAGAACGCGTGGAACAAGAGAACCTCCACAGAAAGCTTATGGCCACAACAAGAAATCTGAAGAGGCAGAAGCAACGGCTTAAAGCCGCACAGGAAATGCTCAATCGCAGATGGAACAAAGTGTTAGACACTGAAGAAAGATATGGTGACGATCGCCACACAAAGAGCTACCCAAAATGAAAGCCACTGCCAGAATTCGACGACGAGGCCGTTCCACCACAGAATAACACGACCAGGAGACAAGACGTACCACTTCATAACCGCAATAAATCAACTACCAAGGACACGCACGATCTACGTGAGCACCTGGATAATAAAGCTAGCGCAGCTAGGTCCATCTACGGATCTAAAGGACACACCTCGACGGGGGACTATGGTCGTCAAAACAGTTATGACAACCGAATACCAGTTTGGAATAAACACCGAACACAACAACAGCCGACGGCATGCCACAGCGCGTCCAGATACAGAGGGGCTGCTCACCCCCTGTGCTTTACTGATGAAGTACTGGACCATGAATTCCCACAGGGCTTTAAACATGTGAACATAGAGGCATACGACGGAACGACGGACCCAGGGGTCTGGATCGAGGACTTTATCCTGCATATACATATGGCTCGCGGGGATGGCCTCCACGCCATCAAATACCTTCCCCTCAAACTGAAGGGACCAGCTCGGCACTGGTTGAAAGGCCTCCCCGAAAATTCAATTGGGAGCTGGGAGGAACTAGAGGACACCTTCAGGGCCAATTTTCAAGGGACTTATGTCCGGCCTCCGGATGCTGACGATTTTAGTCACATAATCCAACAACCCGGAGAGTCCGCCCGTAAGCTTTGGAACAGATTCCTCACTAAGAAGAATCAAATCGTTGATTGTCCGGATGCCGAAGCCTTAGCGGCATTCAAACACAGCATCTGTGACGAGTGGCTCGCCAGACACCTCGGCCAAGAAAATCCAAGGACAATGGTAACCCTAACAAGCCTTATGACCCGCTTTTGCGCGGGAGAAGATAGCTGGCTAGCCCGTAAAGGCACCAGCGACCCCAGCACATCCTAAATAAGGGATGGCAACGGGAAGCCACGACGTAATAAAAATAAACGCCAAAACAAGGAAGAAAGCCTGGATAACACAACGGTTAATGCCGGATTCATGGGCTCTCGACCTAACCAGCAAAATAAGACATCTAAAGGCAGTAAAGAGGGACCGTCCGGTCTGAACAGAGTTCTGGACAGACTATGCCAAATTCATGGCACCCCCGACAAACCTGTGAACCACATGCACAGAGAGTGCTGGTCTTCAAGCAGGCCGGCAAACTAAACGCCGAACACAAGGGAAGGGAAACACCAAGTGAAGGCGAGGATGAACCTCGCCAGCCGAACACAGGAGGGCAGAAAAAATTCCCGCCAGAGGTTAAAACAGTGAACATGATCCACGCGACTCGCACATCCTTGGGAAGGCACGAACACGCCCATAAAGACGCGCGCGACATAGAGCCCATCGTACCCAAACGTAACTACTGGATGTCTTGTTCGATCACCTTCGATCACCTGGACGGCCGAACTAGCATTCGGCGTGAAGGATTAGATGCCTTGGTGCTTGACCCAATGATTGACGGATACCACCTCACCCACGTCCTCATGGACGGCGGCAGCAGTCTCAATTTACTATATGAGGACACTGTCCGTAGGATGGGGATAGACTCATCCAGAATCAGCAAGATTAACACCACCTTTGAAGGGGTGATACCAGGCGTTGAAGCCTACAACAGAGGCTCCGTCATACTGGAGGTAACATTCGGCTCTCCAGGCAACTCCAGAAGCGAAGAACGACTCTTCATCATCGCACCCTTCCAAAGCGACTATCACGCAGTGCTCAGAAGAACGGCCTTCGCCCGCTTCAACGCATTGCCGCACTATGGCTACCTTACACTTAAGATGCCCGGTCCACGTGGCGTCATCACCATTAGAAGAATAATAGAGCGCTCATCACGTGCAGAGGAACACGTGACGACCCTAGCGGCCGGACTATAAGCGACCTCCAACATAAAAAATATATAACTAGTCGTTAAAGACCAAAGACACGGTTAGACGAGTCCGGCAGCCCATATCAAACCAGGGCACCGTATATGTAATCCCATAGCGGATACCAGGGGCTATAAACACGTAATAAAACCCCACTCTTGGCTCAACCTTATTGGAAGGCCAACATCTTACATTTTTACTATCCATCGCATACTTACGTTGCACTCTTCTATGAGTTTCCCTTTCCCGCAGACAACGTTCGCGCGATACCCTTCCAGAATGCGGCACAACAGAGACAAAGGCGCAGACGTGCAGCAGGGCCCCGTGCAACAGGTTTCTTTTTAGATTAAGCCTCTGTGTAAACCTTTTCTATTGCCTCTTGTTGTTTAACCATCCCATGGGTTCCATACCCACAGAGGATACTACCGTTTTTGGCATTTCGCCACAATAGATTAACGCCCGTACCTGGAAACATAGGGTTTATAATGAATGGGCATTCTTGAGCTCATCATCTGTTATAAAGTACAAATACCTTCGGGAGTGTTCGGCGTCACGAGTTTGGCCTTATATGCATCAGCTCCGAATCATGTCTTTGGTCAAATGTTGGGTTTGCCCGGCTCCTGGGTTTGCCGCCTTACATTCCGTTATTATCGGCTAAGGTGGCCAAAGGAGAACTACTGCGATTGTGCCCTGGTTATTCCGGATGAGCACCTTAGTAGAGAAAGCTGAAAATTGATTGTCATGATATAGCGAGAGACTGGTCAACCACTCGACGACTCAATGTAATCTTTAGAATTCCTCCACCTTAACGAAGGGCCATTTCCCGGCCAGGTACATACACACCCGTATTCGGATGCACGCGAAGGTACTAGGGGCTACATAGTAGCCCCACTTTAGAATCCCGCGGCTAAGCGAAAGTGTTACAGCTATATAGTCCGGTTGCCTAGTTCGTCGTGCGATCACCTCCTTAATGGACAAAGACGTTGGAGCAAGAGTGATTAAGCACATTTTTTCGCGAACACCCCCGCATTGTACGCGTGGGGGCTGAAGCCAACGACTGCTAACTTTCGGATTACACACACACACACACACACACACACACACACACACACACACACACACACACACACACACACACACACACACACACACACACACATATATATATATATATATATATATATATATATATATATATAAACGGCCGCACAGGGGACACAATCATATTTTCAGACAAACATTATAAATATAGCCTTATAATCAAAATAAACATTGTTTTTACAATGGTTCGAATCATCACTCGAATAGGAGATTCTTCGGGCACTGCGCCTCTATCAGGCGGGCACCCTCTGTGATCTGCGCCAAGTAGTGCCCGGCCGAATATTGGCCCCCACCGGATCCTGAGACGCTATAATAGTGGCATCCATATCCGTCCAATACGCTTTAACGTGGGCAAGGGCCATCCGCGCACCCTTTATGCATGCCGACCTCCTCATGGCATCGATCCGAGGCACGGCCCCAAGGAACTGTTGCACGAAACCAAAGTAATTGTCCTGCTTAGGCCCCTTCGGCCAAAGATGGTCTATTACAGACCGCATTGCAAGCCCGGACAGCCTGTGAAGCTCCACTACAGCAGCCATCTTGTCACTCAATGGCAGCGGGCGAGTGGGAGCATTGAACTGCGACCAGAAAAGCTTCTCTACTTCCTTCTCACCCTGATCTTTGAAGAACTCCACAGCATCAGCTGTACTCTTCGCCAGGTCCGCGTATACATCCGCCGAACTCCAGCGTCCATCCAGGGGAGCGTACTTCGGATCGCAGAACTTCGTCTGCAGCAAATAGGAGCCCCTAGCCACGATTTTACCGGCATGTTGAATCTCCTCCCGCGCACCCCTGAGCTCGGTCCGTATTTCCTTGGTGGCATTAAGTGCCTTGCTCTGTTCAGCCGATTTATCCTCAACGCGTCGTCTCCCGATCAGTTGGATTGGGCCAAGGACCCCCATGGCCGTATACTCATGGGCCAGTCCGGACAGCTGCCGCATACAATGAAGAATCCACAAGACTTGGCGATCAAGACAAGGACTCCTCCTCCACCGGCGTATTCGGCTAGGACTCTTGTTATCCTAGGCCTCTGGTGCATTATATAAACCGGGACCAGGCTAGTCGATAGACATATACAACAATCATACCATAGGCTAGCTTCTAGGGTTTAGCCACTCCGATCTCGTGGTAGATCTACTCTTGTACTACCCATATCATCAATATTAATCAAGCAGGAGTAGGGTTTTACCTCCATCGAGAGGGCCTGAACCTGGGTAAACATTGTGTCCCTTGCCTCCTGTTACCATTGATCCTAAGACGCACTGCTTGAGACCCCCTACCCGAGATCCGTCGGTTTTGACACCGACATTGGTGATTTCATTGAGAGTTTTGATGTGTGATCGGCGAAAGGATCAATGGCTCGACTGCAGGTCAACTGCGACGTCGGCTTTTTCGTCACCAGCTTGACTGGTCACCTTGGTTTGACCGAGGACTGCGCCCTACCTCCGATCGTCATGTTTGGATGAAGGCCTTCATCAACACCAACTCCGATCTCTATCAAGATCATGGAGGAGTCATCCATGGAGCTCGGGGGCTCAATGTCAACATTGCCCTCAGGCGACCGTGCTGTTTTTCTGGACAGCAAACTTGTATCCGCTGTCACCGCCTCCTCGAGTGTCGCATAAACGATTACTTCAGTGGAATTATGCAGAAATAAGTCTACAACAACCCTGCAAAAATTTCGTCGAGTTCCGATGGAGGAATCTCTGGAAATCTCCGATATACCGGAGCCCTGTTGAATCTGGACGAGAATCCGGACGAGTTCAGGGCGTGGTATCCAGCATCTAGCTCGGATGTCCTTTGGAGGATCCAACCGTTGATTTGCTGCGGAATTCCCGTATCTACCACCTGCCAAAAATTCAGCTTGATCCGACCGTCCAAACTCCGGGAAACTTCCGATTAGTGCATCACTTTTTGGATCTGTTTTCTGCGCGAGAACGAATCCGGCCCGAATTCATCTTCTTTATGAACGGGATCTCGGACATCCCTTTTGAAGGAAGTTTTCGTATGGGGTGTTGTGTTTTATTCTCAAACACATCCCAGTAGTATTAAAAGTATTCTTGCAATACGGACTTCACCGTCGCGTCGGTGTCAAACCAGCCCGACAACATCACTCCACGGCGGCCGACCTGCGTTAGACACGTCGTCGCTTTGTTGAGCCGAGCACAATTTCTTCGGATCATCATCTCGGCTAGCCAAACAATAGTTCGGCATCGCGAAGGATAAATCGTCACCAACATCACCGCCCCACGGATTACACGGAGCGGGCATATCGGCATCGCCGCACGGTCGCTTCATCAAGCCGGCATCGACCACGTCATGACCTGCATCAGCAGGGCCGCACTATTGCTTCTTCAAGCTGGTGTCCATCACGCCGACCTACTTCGAAATCTCGGCTGGACCGGGGGCTTCGCCATCTCTTCATCAACCTACTCCGGACACTTCGGCGTCGCTAGCCGACCAGCTCCGTCACGTTAGCTGGACCAAGGGCTTTGCCTCGGCGAGCCAACCTTTGCCAGCATCGCCATGCCATTGCTTCATCGCCCATCAGGCGATAGGTGTGCGGATCGAGTCCCAATTTCGGGAATCACCTTTCTTCGGATTGCTACAACAAATAAGCCAGGTGCTATTAATCCTAGTATTTTTTGCTTGTTAGGATTCATTTTCCCCAATGAATTATTACTCTGGTTTGTCCGTCATATGTGCGCAGGTCTATCAAATGGTGGCCGCATTAACGATGGTCGTAGGGTGGTTCGGTTAGTTTCCGTACATAGTCTGGCGAACGCTGCATCCGGAACTCGAACCGACATGTGAATTCAGGCCTTGCCATGTCTTTACCGCATCACGCCGCCGCCCTGCATCGACATTGACTTTGGCGCCAGGCCATATTTCTTTTATTACTCACTTTGCATAAATTATTTGTTATGCAATGATTTTTTTATCTTTATTATTATTACTATTATCTCCGGTTTGCACTATTTTTTGTGCACGGGAAAATGATCCAGCCGGACTATATCATTTGGCGTCACCTCGGCTGGACGGGGGGCTTCGTCAACACTTCATTACCCCATGCCGGGGACTTCGGCATCACCCTGCCGTCCTGCATTGACCGTGCTATGGAACCACTTCGGAGTGCCGAGCTCTTTGCTCCGCCACCTCGGGACCGGCTCGAGGATGGAACCTTGTCCCGCATCAAGCTCGGACCACGTCATCAATATCGAACACGTTAACCAGCTAAGTTGTCTTCACGCTCAAAGTTTTAAATTTTTAACTTGTGTTCGGCTCGGCCAAGCATTATACCCTTTTGGAAAAAAATTGCTTGTAAAAATTTTCTTGTACAAACTTGTTTGTGACGCGCAAATTCAAATACCCCATTTACTTGGGGGGTTCCTTCATGAAGCTTTTTCCTCTTGCATATGGTTATACTTGTACGGCTTCGTTCCTTGTTCGTGTATTACGCCACAATATGCACCATATTGACTTAAGCGATTTGCAAGCTGGGTTGCCTGGCTCCTGTGCTTACCCCTACGTTCCCGGTTGTTCGGCTAGGGAGTAAAGGGAGCACCTCTGCGATTGTCATGATCGGGTCACCCGAGCCGGACCTCAGACTGGGTGAAGCCGAAAGCTAGCGCTCTTATTGTTTTCAATCATGGTCGGCACACAACGGAACTCATGAGTACAAAAAATCTATTGCACAAGTCTCATAATAACAATGAGCACCGAAGAAAGGTATCGGTGGGGGTACTATTTTCTTCGAAGATGCTTCTTACTCTTCGCAGTAATATAGCATAAGTTCCCTGAGCGCGCTGTTACAGCCTTATGGCCTGATTGCCTGGTTATTGGAAACACCATCGATATTCTCGACAGATGGAGTACATAACACTTTTTGGTCCTTGATCGAAGAGGGAGAAGCCGACGGTCGGTTAAGACGCGTTTAAAGTTCGGTTGAACATAGATATGATATAAGTACTTCGGTACATGCAATCATTCTTTTACCCAAGTCACTTGGGGGCTCTTAAATTTATATGAGCCTTTTTATGATAAGTGTTTTTCTTCTTAGTCGTTGCAAAGTTTTTATTATTATTTATCACTCCTTTTTTCAACACAAGTGTGCGGTCACTAGCCGGGGAGCCTAATTTCTCTCTCAAAGCCGCTAGAGTTTAGTTTGCTAAACTGGCCTAGTAAGAAGTACTCCGCCTTCGATATAGGAGGTTGAAGCCATAGGCTGACCCGCTTGAAGTTTTGAGATAGGATGTGTCATGTTAAAGCACGGTAGAAGCACCTTTTTTTCTAAAGTCCAATTTTCGGATTGGCACCGAACACTTGATCTAGTTCGGACATTAACCTTTTGAATAAGTTTTTTGGCTTTTCGAGCCCATGGCACTTTTAAACTATTTGTGTGTTTTCAGCACAAGTCTCGCAGTGCAACGCAGGACACCTTTAGAGATTAGGCACAAACATTCTCGGATATTGCTATATATGCATCGGTTTTGAATTGTGTCTTTGGTCAATAGTTGGGTTGCCCGGCTCCTGCGCTTTCCTCCTATGTTCCGCTTTGTTCGGCTAGGTGTGCAAAGGGAGAACCACTGCGATTGTGCTTCCAGCTCACATGGTTAAGCACCTCAGTGGAGAAAGCCGAAAACTGACTGTCACAATAAGCATAAACTGGTCGGCGATCCGATGACGGCGTTAAATGACGGGCCATTCATAACAATGGTCGAAGTGTTTACGGCTTGACCTCGACTGTCACCGAACACTACCGGGGGCTATTAACTGGCCTCCCAAACTAAATCCTCGATATTTTGCTCTTACATTGGAGCTGAGGTTTCATGATCATGCTTAGCATGACAACCCAAAGAAAGGAACCGATAGCGGGACTATTTTCTTTGGAAGACATTTCTTCTGTTAAACAGTAATATAGCATGTATCTCCGCGTACCTTTGTTTATAAAACCGTATGGCCAGATTGCCTTGTTTGTTGTAAATCTTTGCCCTCATAAAGGCTTTATAAAGTAGGACAAACACTCCTCGGCTATTGGCCGAGGAGGTGGAAGCCGATGGTCAGTCAACAAAGTTTTGTACAATGCGGATCCGAGCATTAATGACATAAAGTACTTGGATACATAGAGTCATTACACATAATTTGTGATTTTACTATGGATATCGATCCTTAATTCGGCTCCCGTGCCCGCATTAAGGCTCGGGGGCTACTGGGCTTCAGGCTTATTATTTACAAATATTAAAGGGGCACATCGATCCCCTGATCTGGTGTTGCCACCCGACCAGTGTCTCGGGGGCTACTGCATTGCCTATCCAATGCAGAAAATTTTAAGTGTAATACAGTCTTCGAGGAGATTTTGATCCTCAGGTTGATCGTCCGCACCCAACCTGAGTCTTGAGGACTGAGCACGCCGCTTGTTGTGTCCCGAAGTATTCTGCCGAGCTAGGACTTGATCCTCAGACCGATTTTGAAAATCAACCTGAGTCTCAACGGCTACGGGGATCAGCGGTCTTATGTCATCCTTCATGGGCATCTCGGGTTTTAGACCGATACCCACCTTGAGGGCTACTGGCTATGTATCTCGGCAGAGAATAAATTGCATCAATCAAAAATATTGACAAAAATCGGCCCACATTCGGGGTGGTGCACCACCTCGGAAGTAGTCCGGCATAAAGCTCGGGCACTAGTGGCTGGCTCCATAGAGGGCATTTCCGGCATTAAGCTCGGCTAAACTCCTTCAAAATTCTTTGAACCAAGGTGATTTACGACACCTCGGATATAGTCCAGCGTTGGAGCTCGGATACATAGTCTGGCGTTGGAGCTCGGATACAGTCCCGCGTTGGAGCCCGGATACATAGTCCGGCGTTGGAGCTCGGATACATTCCGGCGTTAGAGTTGGGAAGCGGTCCGGCGTTGGTGCTCGGCTACAAAAGATACCTCGAATGTGGTCCGGCGTTGGAGCTCGGACGCAAGAGGACGCTGCCGCCCGGGAACAACTTCAAACCCGAAGTGTGGCATAAAAATAACAAGGCATTGATAAAGGCCGGAAACTTAAAGGGGCTCCTCGGATACCCGACGTGTAAACTCGTCGAATACATTTCGGCGATCCTCAAGATAGAAGATGAGAAGATTTGTTGAACCAGTTTTCAAGACCGGCAACCGAAGATGAAGAACAGTTCGGAAGAATGGAGGAGCGTCCCTAACTTGAAGACCGGTTCAGGGGGCTACTGACGGTGTCCTGGACTAGGGGGTACTCAACGCGTCGTCTCCCGATCAGTTGGATTGGGCCGAGGACCCCCATGGCTGTATACTCATGGGCCAGTCCGGACAGCTGCCGCATACAATGAAGAATCCACAAGACTTGGCGATCAAGACAAGGACTCCTCCTCCACCGGCGTATTCGGCTATGACTCTTGTTATCCTAGGCCTCTGGTGCATTATATAAACCGGGGCCAAGCTAGTCGAGAGACATATACAACAATCATACCATAGGCTAGCTTCTAGGGTTTAGCCACTCCGATCTTGTGGTAGATCTACTCTTGTACTACCCATATCATCAATATTAATCAAGCAGGAGTAGGGTTTTACCTCCATCGAGAGGGCCCGAACCTGGGTAAACATTGTGTCCCTTGCCTCATGTTACCATTGATCCTAAGACACACTGCTTGGGACCCCCTACCCGAGATCCGCCGGTTTTGACACCGACACTCCTTTTTCAGGAGCTCATACCGGACAGCGGCATTTTTTAACCCGATAGCCATTTCGACTATCTTTTCCTCGCTTCGGCGATGAGCAGCCTGTTCGGCTCTCAATTCCTCGGCCGCCTTTAGGGCAGCCGCATTGTTCACCCGAGCTTGTTCCTTGGCTAGAGCAAGTTCCGCCCTTAGGGCCTCCACGGCAGCAGCACCATCTGCAGTCCGAACATGTTACATTAATATGTGCCACCTTAATATTTTCCTATACAATGGGAGACAGGGCACATACCTTGTGATGTATCTAGCCGCTCATTCATCAGAGTGATATCGGCATCAATCGACCCAATTTGCCTCGTCAGTTCGGCAACTTCAACGGACGGGCCGGCGGCCGGACCCACAGGTACCAGCACATATTTACAACACCAATTATTGATTGATGATCCCCCGTCTATCGCCTAGCGCGGGCAACCAGAGTCTCAGGGGCTACTATCTATATGGTGTATTCTTCATTACATACCTCAAAGCCCCTGAGAAGGCTTGTAAATGCTTCATTCAAACCGCTTGTAGTGGATGAAATCTTCTTGAGCACCGCACTCATTAATGAGCGGTGCTCCTCCGAGAGCGCAGCTCGCTCAAGTAAGCCCGTTAGTACGTCCGGACTCAGGGCGACTGACGTATTGGCCTCCGACCTCGGTAGATCCGGACTCCTCCGTGACGACACCTTGGTGTCGCCCGCTTCAAGAATCGGAGAGGCGGGTGGGGTCTCGCTCTCCATCATCTCCGGAGGAAGGTCCCCCGAAGACGATCCCTGTTGAGAAGATCTGCTAGCCGGACTGCAAAAAGTTGAATCCTGGTTATTGACCCAGGAGAAATACAGTACCTTCAAGTTAATGATTGACTTACGGGTCGGTGGAGGGTTGGCCCGTTGGTGGGCATAACGCGGTGAGGATGCCCGTCGCAGCATTGCCCCTTAGTGACACCTTCTTCCCTGGTTCAGGCGTCTCCGTCTCCAAGTCTTCGGAGGCGGCCCTCTTCTTCCTGCGCGGGGAGGAGGCTTTAGCCTCCCCTCCCCGACTATCCTCCTTGGGGGAGGTAACAATTCCCCTAGTTCGGATGTGTAGCGTGTGGGGTTCAGATTCTTCATCCCTCCCCTTGTCTTTCCCCGAGGGCATTCTGCTGAGTACTCGGTCAAGCATCTTGGCCATGGTAGGGGTGGGCGAGCCTTCGGGAAGCGGTGCCGGACACCTAATTCTCTCCGCCTTGCTGAGCCATTCCTGGACGGGATGATTGTCAGAACAAACATTGATGATAAATACAAAACAGGGTGTCCGGTATCAAGGCTACTTACTTGGGTATCTAGGCGATTATAGCTTAGGCCCGCATCCTCGGTGGTGTCCGGACACATTACTTTCCGTCCGAAGAATAATTTGCACATCTCTTCGAGCTTCAAGCCGAAGAAGTGCTTGACGGTCCGCGGACCCTCCGGATTGAACTCCCACATCCGGAGAGGTCGGCGTTGGCACGGCAGCGTCTGCCGGATTAACATCACTTGCATTATGCTGACAAGATTAATGTCCCTCGCAAGAAGCTCCCGGATGCGATTCTGCAGTATTGGTATATCACCAGCGGGACCCCAATTCCGTCCTATGTCTGTCCAAAATGCCAACTACGACAGAGGGCCCGAGCAAAACGCGGGGGCAGCCACCCACTTTGTGCCTCTGGGAGCCGTGACATAAAACCACCTCCGCTGCCATACATCGGATACTTCTGGGAAAGAACCCTCTGGCCATGGGGCGTCGGCGTTTCTGCTTATTACCGCACCTCCGCACTCCGCATGTCGCCCCTCAAATCATCTTCGACTTCACATTAAAGGTCTTGAGCCATAAGCCGAAGTGTGGTGTGATGTGGAGAAAAGCCTCGCACACAATAATAAACGACGAGATATGGAGGATAGCATCTGGAGCCAAGTCATGAAAATCCAACACATAATAGAACATGAGACCCCTCACGAAGGGATCGAGGGTGAAACCCAAACCGCGGAGGAAGTGTGGGACGAAAATGACACGCTCATTGGGCTCCTGCATAGGGATGACCTGCCCTGGAGCAGGAAGCCTATGCTGGATATTGGCGGTCAGGTATCCGACCTCCTAAGCTTTGCAATGTCCTTCTCTTCAATCGAGGAGGCCACCCACCGGCCTTGAGGGTCAGATTCGGACATATTGGATGATTCCGGAGGGGTGGAGCTTAGGTCTTGGGTGTTGGAACTCGAGGTGCGAGAAGGCGCGATGAAGGTGAAAAGGAGGCGTAGGCCTTGGCCCCTTTATAAAGAAGGTGAATATCAAGAGTCCCCGGTGTGACCGTTTGAGGCTTATCTAAAAACACACAGGGTTATACCAACAACCGTCGAGGGGTCACACGCGCTCACATTGATGGAAAATCCCGTAATAAGAGGAACACGATCTCTGCCTCGACGGGATGTGCCAATAAAACCGCCTCGTAGCACGAGTCGTTGTGGGGTAAGAAACGTCGGTTCGCATTGGACCAAGCCACGTTGCAAGGGCATGACGCACGAAGATTGCCAGCAAATCAGATCTATACCATGTGAAGATCATCTTGCAAATCCGGACACGGTCTACGTGTTCGATGACTACTTTGGAGTATTCGGAGAAGGAACCTGCCTTGCAATGCCGAAGACAATACTACACGCCGGACTCATCGTTATTGAAGTCTGGTTCAGGGGCTACTAAGGGAGTCCTAGATTAGGGGGTATCCGGACAGCCGGACTATGTACAACGTCCAGACTATTGAGGCGTGAAGATACAAGACTCAAGACTTCGGCCCGTGTCCGGATGGGACTCTCCTTTGCGTGGAAGGCAAGCTTGGCAATCCGTATATTGTGTTTCCTTTCTTGTAACCGACTCCATGTAAACCCTATACCTCTCCGGTGTCTATATAAACCAGAGAGGTTGGTCCTTAGAAGGCCGATCACAATTACAATCATACCATCATAGGCTAGCTCCTAGGGTTTAGCCTCTACGATCTCGTGGTAGATCTACTCTTGTACTACCCTTATCATCAATATTAATCAAGCAGGAAGTAGGGTTTTACCTCCATCGAGAGGGCCCGAACCTGGGTAAATATCTGTGTCCCTTGTTTCCTGTTACCATCAGCCTTGACGCACAGATCGGGACCCCCTACCCGAGATCCGCCGGTTTTGACACCGACAGGCATCCCCAAGCTTAGGCTTTTGGCTATTCTTGAATATCTTGGGGTGCCATGGGCATCCCCAAGCTTAGGCTTTTGCCACTCCTTATTCCATAGTCCATCAAGTCTTTACCCAAAACTTGAAAACTTCACAACACAAAACTCAACAGGAAATCTCATAAGCTTCGTTAGTGAAAGAAGGCAAAAACACCACATAAGGTACTGTAATGAACTCATTATTTATTTATATTGGTGTTAAACCTACTGTATTCCAAGATCTCTATGGTTGATACCACTTAATACTAGCCATAGATGCATCAAAATAAGCAAACAACACATGAAAAACAGAATCTGTCAAAAACAGAACAGTGTGTAGCAATCTGGAACCCACGAATACTTATGGATATCTAAAATTCCTACCAAAATAGGAAGTCCTGGGCAATTTGTCTATTGATCTACAGCAAAAAGAATAAACAGAAAATCACGTTTCTGTGATTTAACAAAACTAATTTCGTGCGCACAAAGTTTCTGTTTTTTAGCAGAATCAAATTAACTATCACCATAGGTTATCGTATAGGTTCTACTTGGCACAAACACTAATTAAAACATAAAAACACATCTAAACAGAAGCTAGATGCAACATCTATTACTAAACAGAAACAACAACAAAAACACAAATAAAATTGGGTTGCCTGCCAACTAGCGCTATCGTTTAACGCCCCTAGCTAGGCATAAAAGTGAGGATAGATCTAAGTAGTGCCATATTTGGCACTCAATTCCTTAATAGAGCACTTATAGTGTTTAGGGATTTCTCCCCTTTTAGCAATGATTAAACCCTTAGGCAAGAATTCAAGAAATTCATTTGTAGCAAAAGGTTCCTTAATGATAGAGAGACAATTGGGATGAACACTTATTGATTTCAGATCCGCATTTCCCTTACTAGAAGATTCACCCTTATTTTTAGGAACATAAATAAATTTGGCAGTTTTTGTAGGAGGATTTGGAGTGTTTTTCACGGAAGAAAATGCCGACCCTAAGTTGGTAATGATATCCTCAAGTTTACCGATTCTCGTAGAATCTAGATCTATTCTTTCATTAACTATAGGTTCTTTCTCTTTAAAAAAATCAAAGTAACTCCATCCCTAGATCCATATTGGGTAATTTGATTATGAATCTTTTTATCCAAATTTTCAATCAGCTCAACAGTGGCAACTTTATTTTCAATAATTTCAAGCCTTTGCATCACATGTTCTAAAGTTAAAACAGTTCCATTAACCAAAAGAGGTAGTGGGCCAAACAGATCTAACATAGCATTATAAGCGTCAAACGTATGGCTACTCAAGAAATCCCCTCCGGTAATGGTATCAAGAATGCATCTATTCCAAGGAGTAATGCCTACATAAAAATTGCGAAGAAGAACGGAAGTAGAAAGCTTCCTAGTAGATTTATTTTGAGCATTGCAAATTCTATGCCAAGCATCTTTTAAATTTTCTCCCTCCCTTTGCTGAAAATTAAGAATTTCATGTTCGGGAGTAATAACGAGGATAGGAGGACTAGCCATGACAACAAGCAAATAAAAGACAAGCGAAAGAGAGGAGATTGGGAAAGAGGAGGCGAATAAAATGGCAAGGGTGAGGTGGGGGAGAGGAAAATGAGAGGCAAATGGCAAATAATGTAAATGCAAGGGAGATGAGTTTGTGATGGGTACTTGGTATGTATTGACTTGAGCGAAGACCTTCCCCGGCAACGGCACCAGAAATCCTTCTTGCTACGTCTTGAGCTTGCGTTGGTTTTCCTTGAAGAGGAAAGGGTGATGCAGCAATAGTAGCATAAGTATTTCCCTCGGTTTTTGAGAACCAAGGTATCAATTTAGTAGGAGGCTCCTCAAAAGTCCCACGCACCTACATAAACAAACAAAGAACTCGCAACCAACGCAATAAAGGGGTTGTCAATCCCTTCACAGCCACTTGCGAAAGTGAGATCTGATAGAGATAGTATGATAAGATAAATATATTTTTGGTATTTTATAATATAGATTGGAAAAGTAAAGATGCAAATAAAAGTAGATTGAAAGCTTATATGATCAAATATAGACCCGGGGGCCATAGGTTTCACTAGTGGCTTCTCTCAAGATAGCATAAGTATTACGGTGGGTGAACAAATTATTATCGAGCAATTGATAGAAAAGCGAATAATTATGAGATTATCTAGGCATGATCATGTATATAGGCATCACGTCCGTGACAAGTAGACCAACTCCTGCCTGCGTCTACTACTATTACTCCACATATCGACCGCTATCCAGCATGCATCTAGAGTATAAAGTTCATAAGAACAGAGTAACGCATTAAGAAAGATGACATGATGTAGAGGGATAAACTCATGCAATATGATATAAACCCCATCTTTTTATCCTCAATGGCAATAATACAATACATGCCTTGCTGCCCCTGCTGTCACTGGGAAAGGACAGCGCAAGATTGAACCCAAATCTAAGCACTTCTCCCATTGCAAGAAAGATCAATCTAGTAGGCCAAACCAAACTGATAATTCGAAGAGACTTGCAAAGATAACTTAATCACACATAAAAGAATTCAGAGGAGATTCAAATATTTCTCATAGATAAACTTGATCATAAACCCAAAATTCATTGGATCTCGACAAACACACCGCAAAAAGAGTTACATCGAATAGATCTCCAAGAAGATCGAGGAGAACATGGTATTGAGATCCGAAAAGAGAGAAGAAGCCATCTAGCTAATAACTATGGACCCGAAGGTCTGTGGTAAACTACTCACAACTCATCGGAGGGGCTATGGTGTTGATGTAGAAGCCCTCTGTGGTCGATTCCCCCTGCGGCGGAGCACCGGCGAAGGCTCCAAGATGGGATCTCACAGATACAGAAGGTTACGATGGTGGAAATAGTTTCTCATTGGCTCCCTGGATGTTCTCGGGGTACGTGGGTATATATAGGAGGAAGAAGTAGGTCGGTGGCTGCCCGAGGGGCCCACGAGATAGGGGGACACGCCTTATAGGGGTGGGCTCGCCCTCCACCCTCGTGGCCACCTCGACTGCTTCTTGACTTGCACTCCAAGTCCTCTGGATCATGTTCGTTCCAAAAATCACGCCCCCGAAGGTTTCATTCCGTTTGGACTCCGTTTGATATTCCTTTTCTTCGAAATACTGAAATAGGCAAAAAACAGCAATACGGGTTGGGCCTCCGGTTAGTAGGTTAGTCCCCAAAAATGATATAAATGTGTAAAGTAAAGCCCATAAACATCAAAATGGGTAATATAATAGCATGGAACAATCAAAATTTATAGATACGTTGGAGACGTATCATCGTGTCCCAAGGACATCAAAGGTATAAGAAGTTTCCTTGGTCATGTCGGTTTTTATAGGAGGTTCATTAAAGACTTCTCTAAAATTTCTAGGCCGCTGACTAATCTCTTACAAAAAGATGTTCCTTTTGTTTTTGATGATGATTGTGTAGAAGCATTTGAAATACTTAAGAAAGCCTTGATTTCTGCACCTATTGTCCAGCCACCTGATTGGAATTTAGAAATCATGTGTGATGCTAGTGATTATGGTGTAGGTGCTGTTCTAGGACAAAGAGTTTATAACAAATTAAATGTTATTCAATATGCTAGTAAAACTCTAGATAGTGCCTAGAGAAATTATGCTACTACTGAAAAAGAATTTTTAGCTGTTGTATTTGCTTGTGATAAGTTCAGACCTTATATTGTTGATTCCAAAGTAACTGTACACACTCATCATGCTGCTATTAAATACCTTATGGAAAAGAAAGATGTTAAGCCTAGACTTATTAGATGGGTTCTCTTGCTACAAGAATTTGATTTGCATATTATTGATAGAAAGTGAGTTGAGAACCCCATTGCAGACAACTTGTCTAGGTTAGAGAATGTTCTTGATGACCCACTACCTATTGATGATAGCTTTCCTGATGAACAATTAGCTGTCGTAAATGCTTCTCATACTGCTCCATGGTATGCTGATTATGCTAATTACATTGTTGCTAAATTTATACCACCTAGTTTCACATATCAGCAAAAGAAAAAGTTTTTCTATGATTTAAGACATTACTTTTGGGATGACCCGCACCTTTATAAAGAAGGAGTAGATGGTGCTATTAGATGTTGTGTACCTGAGCATGAACAGGAACAGATCCTACGTAAGTGTCACTCCGAGGCATATGGAGGACACCACGCTAGAGATAGAACTGCACATAAGGTATTGCAATCCGGTTTTTATTGGCCTACTCTCTTCAAAGATGCCCGTAAGTTTGTCTTATCTTGTGATGAATGTCAAAGAATTGGTAATATTAGCAGGCGTCAAGAAATTCCTACGAACTATTCACTTGTTATTTAACCATTTGATGTTTGGGGCTTTGATTATATGGGACCTTTTCCTTCCTCTAATGGGTATACACATATTTTAGTTGTTGTTGATTACGTTACTAAGTGGGTAGAAGCTATTCCAACTAGTAGTGTTGATCATAACACTTCTATTAAGATGCTTAAGGAAGTTATTTTTTCAAGGTTTGGAGTCCCTAGATACTTAATGATTGATGGTGGTTCACATTTTATTCATGGTGCTTTTCGTAAAATTCTTGCTAAGTATGATGTTAATCATAGAATTGCATCTCCGTACCATCCACAGTCTAGTGGTGAAGTAGAACTAAGTAATAGAGAGCTTAAATTAATTTTGCAAAAGACTGTTAATAGATCTAGAAAGAATTGGTCCAAGAAGCTTGATGATGCATTATGTGCCTATAGAACCGCATACAAAAATCCTATGGGTATGTCTCCATATAAAATGGTTTATGGAAAAGCATGTCACTTACCTCTCGAATTAGAACATAAGGCATATTGGGCCATTAAAGAGCTCAATTATGATTTCAAACTTGCCGGTGAGAAGAGACTATTTGACATTAGTTCACTTGAGAATGGAGAACCCAGGCCTATGAGAATGCCAAACTGTTTAAAGAAAAAGTTAAAAGATCGCATGACAAAAGGATACAAAAGCGTGAGCTTAATGTAGGTGATTATGTTTTGCTATACAACTCTCGTTTAAGATTTTTTGCAGGTAAACTTCTCTCTACATGGGAAGGTCCTTATGTTATTGAGGAGGTCCGTCGTTCCGGTGCCATAAAAATCAACAAATTTGAAGGCACGAATCCGAAGGTGGTGAACGGTCAAAGAATCAAGCATTATATCTCAGGTAATCCCATAAATGTTGAAACCAATATTATTGACACCGTAACCCCGGAGGAGTACATAAGGGACACTTTCCATAACGTTTCAGACTCCGAAAAGGAATACGTATGTGGTACGGTAAGTAAACCGACTCCAAAACAGTTCTAATAGAAATTTTTCTCTATTTTGGAATATTTAGAAAAACAGGAAAATAAGAAGTAGTCCGGAAAGGACACGAGGCATCCACGAAGGTGGAGTGCGCGCCCTACCCCCTAGGCGCCCCCTGCCTCGTGGGCACCTCGTGTGCCCTCCGGACTCCGTTTTCTTGCACGATACTTCTTCAGTCGGTAAAAATTCATTATATAATATCCCGAAGATTTTGACCACCGTACCACGACGAAATCCTCTATTTCTTGTTTTGAGTTGTCTTTTGCTGTAGATTAGAGCAATATGTCGTCCCCCTCCGCCAACAATGTGGGCGAAGATGCTTGGCTAATGAAGATACAGGCGAAGTGAGAAGAAATCGAGGAAATCAAGGAAGGTGACAAGATCAAGGAGGTCGCAAAGGAGCAAGTCCCAATAGTAGAAGAAAGAGGCTTCTCTCCACCTTACTACAATCATCTCACCCCAACTGAGATTGAAGCTTTCAAGACGATTGAGCTTGCTCACATACAAAATAAGTATCTCACACATGAAAATATTTTGTTGCAAGAGCATATCACCGCACTCAAGGGCATTATCCGCAAGCTGGAGGATCTCCTATGCTCGATGTGTGACACCCCGTCATCAACAACTCCATCATCACCACCTCCGAGGAAAGAGACATAAACACATGGGAATGGGCACTCCCCTTGGCAACTGCCAAGCTTGGGGGAGGTGCCCCAGTATCGTATAACCATCACACTTCTATCTTTACCGTTTTTCTTAGTTCGAACCTTTTGGTTATATCTCGATCTAGTAGAATAAAGTTTAGTATGATCTAGCTTTGAGTTTTTGTGTTGATCCCTATCTATGTAATCGAGTCCGTGAGCTATATATAATAAAGATTAGTTTTGATTCGAGGGCTTTGCTATCTTGCTATGATCTTGAGGGAATAAAAGAAAGAATAAAAAGAAACAAAAAGATCATATTGATCTTATGGAGAGTAATGACTTCACATATAAAGAGTATGATGAATAAAAGTTGTTGAGAGTTGACAAACATAGTTTTGGTCATCGTTGCAATTAATAGGAAGTAATAAAGAAAGAGAGGTTTTCACATATAAATATACTATCTTGGACATCTTTTATGATTGTGAGCACTCATTAAAATATGACATGCTAAAAAGTTGATGTTGGACAAGGAATACAACGTAATGGGTTATGTTTTCTTATATCCGAATAAATTATATTGTCATACATCATCCAACATGCTAAGCTTGCCTTTCCCCCTCATGCTAGCCAAATTCTTTGCACCAAGTAGAGATGCTACTTGTGCTTCCGAACATCCTTAAACCCAGTTTTGCCATGAGAGTCCACCATATCTACCTATAGACTGAGTAAGATCCTTCAAGTAAGTTGTCATTGTTGCAAGCAATAAAAATTTCTCTCTAAATATGTATGATCTATTAGTGTGGGGAAAATAAGCTTTATACGAGCTTGTGATATGGAAGAAATAAAAGCGACGGACTGCATAATAAAGGTCCCTATCACAAGTGGCAATATAAAGTGAGGTTCTTTTGCATTAAGATTTTGTGCATCCATCCATAAAAGCACATGACAACCTCTGATTCCCTCTGCGAAGGGCCTATCTTTTATTTTTGCCTTCTACCTTATACAAGAGTCATGGTGATCTTCACCTTTCCCTTTTTATACTTTATCCTTTGGCAAGCACTATGTGTTGGAAAGATCCTGCCTTATACAAGAGTCATGGTGATCATAAAGCATTATTGTTGACGTTACCCTTGAGGTAAAAGGTTGGGAGGCGAAACTATAAGCCCCTATCTTTCTCTGTGTCCGATTAAAACTTCATACCCATAAGTATTGCGTGAGTGTTAGCAATTGTGAAAGATTAAATGATAGTTTAGTATGTGGACTTGCTGAAAAGCTCTTATATTGACTCTTTCTGATGTTATGATAAATTGCAATTGCTTCAATGACTGAGATTATAGTTTGCTAGTTTTCAATGAAGTTTCTGATTCATACTTTACATTGTGAATAGATTGTTACTTTAGCATAAGAAAACATATGACAATATATATGTTGCTGTTCTAAGAATGATCATGATGCCCTCATGTCCATATTTTATTTTATCGACAGCTCTATCTCTAAACATGTGGACATATTCTTTGATATCGGCTTTCGCTTGAGGACAAGCGAGGTCTAAGCTTGGGGGAGTTGATACGTCCATTTTGCATCAGCTTTTATATCAATACTTATTGCATTATGGGTCGTTACTACACATTATGTCACAATACTTATGCCTTTTCTCTCTTATTTTACAAGGTTTACATGATGAGGGAGAATGCCGGCATCTGGGATTCCGGGCTGGAAAAGGAGAAAATATTAGAGACTTATTCTGCACAACTCCAAAAGTCATGAAACTCCATAAAAGTCAGTTTTGGAATATATTTAAAATATTGGGTGAAGAAAGCACTAGAGGGGGGCCACCGACTGTGCACGAGGGTGGGGGGCGCGCCCTACCCCTTGGGCGCGCCCCTGCCTTGTGGGCCACATAGAAGCCCCCCGATGCCCATCTTCTGGTATAAGGTGTCTTTTGCCCTGGAAAAAATCAGAAGGAAGCTTTCACGACGAAGCGCCGCCGTCTCGAGACGGAACCTTGGCGGAACCAATCTAGGGCTCCAGCGGAGCTGTTCTGCCGGGGAAACATCCCTCCGGGAGGGGGAAATCGTCACTATCATCATCACCATCGATCCTCTCATCGGGAGGGGGTCAATCTCCATCAACATCTTCACCAGCACCATCTCCTCTCAAACCCTAGTTCATCTCTTATATCCGATCTTTGTCTCAAAACCTTAGATTGGTACCTGTGGGTTGCTAGTAGTGTTGATTACTCCTTGTAGTTGATGCTAGTTGGTTTATTAGGTGGAAGATCATATGTTCATATCCTTTATGCATATTAATACCCCTCTGATTATGAACATGAATATGATTTGTGAGTAGTTACATTTGTTCCTGAGAACATGGGAGAAGTCTTGTTATAAGTAGTCATGTGAATTTGGTATTCCTTCGATATTTTGATGAGATGTATGTTGTCTCTCCTCTAGTGGTGTTATGTGAACGTTGACTACATGATACTTTACCATTGTTTGGGCCTAGAGGAAGGCATTGAGAAGTAATAAATAGATGATGGGGTTGCTAGAGTGACAGAAGCTTAAACCCTAGTTTATGCGCTGCTTTGTAAGGGGCTGATTTGGATCCATGTGTTTCATGCTATGGTTAGGTTTACCTTAATTCTTCTTTCGTAGTTGCGGATGCTTGCGAGGGGGGTTAATCATAAGTGGGATGCTTGTCCAAGCAAGGGCAGTACCCAAGCACCGGTCCACCCACATATCAAATTATCAAAGTAACGAACGCAAATCATATGAGCAAGATGAAAACTAGCTTGACGATAATTCCCATGTGTCCTCGGGAGCGCTTTCCTTCATATAACAGTTTGTCCGGGCTTGTCTTTTGCTACAAAAAGGATTAGGGCATCTTGCTGCACCTTGTTTACTTTTGTTACTTATTACCCGTTACAAATTAGCTTATCCCAAAACTATCTGTTACCGATAATTTCAGTGCTTGCACAGAATACCTTACTGAAAACCGCTTGTCATTTCCTTCTGCTCCTCATTGGGTTTGACACTCTTACTTATCGAAAGGATTACGATAGATCCCTTATACTTGTGGGTCTTCAGCGGCGCGAGGGTTTGGTGGACGGGGCCGCGGATCTGGAGCTTGAGGCAGCGCTTCGGTCCAAGCTCGAGGTGGGCCAGACGGCGTGCAAGCAGGTGGCTCATGAGCGTGAGGCCTGGGCGGCCGGGCCCAAGTGGCTTCAGCGCGACAAGCGGGCCCGCTCTACGGCGGCCTCGGTGGCGGCTTCTGGCTCGGAGGCGCCCAGATTTGGCGGTTCCAGCAGGGATCCGTGGGAGGCCGCGACGGCGACAGGCGGGGCCCTGGGCTCTGGCCATGCTCCCCATCCCCCTCCTCCTCCCTTCGCGGGCCGCTAGCTCCGGTCCGTGGCGCCGAATGTGCACCAGGGTCCTCCTCGGGGTTTGGTGGTCAGTCGTTGCCACGCGGTGGCCCTGGATCTGGCTCCTTTGGTCGTCGCCCCCCCCCCCTTCTGGTCCTGGCTCTTCTTCGGCTGGTCAGGGGGATGGGATCCTCCCTCCTCCTCCTTCCCTACCCGCTAGTCCTTCCTCTAGCCAACCTTCCAACTCCAATCCCAACCTCACCTGTTTCACCTGCCATCAGCCAGGTCACTTCCAGTCCCATGCTTTAATCCACCTTTCTGCCTCATCTGCAGGTAGGAGGGGCACCTCACCATGGACTGCTAAAACCGCTGCAAACCTGCTTCTTTTGTGCACTATGGTCTTGGTCTTCCTGGCTGCTCCTTCTTCTCTCTTGATAATGAGATTCCTCATGTGGTTGTTGCCCCTGCCTTGTCCAATCATCACTATCAAAGAATACAAGATCTCTCCCAGACTCTTCTTGATGAACTCAGACTGTGGGACGACAGTGGATGGGACTGGCAGGTCTGACAGCTTTCTGACTTTGAATTCGTGGCCGTTTTTCCTTCCAAAGGTAGCCTTAAGATGATCTCCTTGTGTACTAGTTTCACACTCCCTCTTAACCAACTGGTGGTCTCCGTCAAGGCCGCGTCCACTGGCTCCAAATCTATTCCCTTGCTCTCTGATGTGTGGGTCCTGGTCAATGACGTTCCTACAGCCTTGCACTCATCTGAGTTCTTGATGGCATTTGGTGTGTTGATTGGCAAACCCATTATGGTTGATCCTGACTCCCTTCAAGTCATTGGTCCCGTCCATCTCAGAGTTTACTGTGTTGATCCCCTTTGTGTCCGTGGAGCCGCTGACGTCTTCCCTTCGGCTGATGGATTCCGTATGCGCGTTCGCGTCGAGGGTGCGATGAATCCCCAAGCTGCTCCTCCTCCCCCTCCGCCTAGGCCTTATCCATCTGATCATCATGGGCGGATGGAGATGGAGCGCCCAATCCGAGCGGGGGCTCTAATCCTCACTTCACGCACTCGGAATGGGATGGCATGGGATCCGAATCTTGTGAGATTTTCAAGGAGAATGCCCCGCGGGATGGGGCTCAGAAGGATGCGACTGGAGCGAAGGAGACGGCGGCGGTGGCCACGAATGCTTCTATCCCGGTGGCGACGCCGGCCTCGGGTGTCTGCTCCAACCTGCCGATCCACCCCAGCTCTCCTTTGCTTTAGGAATCGAGGATCTCCCCCCCCCCCTCGGGGCTCTCGTGGTACCGCTCCCAAGAGGAAGTCGTCGGTTCGGAAGTTCTCGGCTCGGAGCAGGGCGTTGACGGGCACCAAGCAGTCGACGACAGGGCTCTGTCATCGTCTAGATGCCGACATGGGTGATGCCTTTGCCCCGTCATCGCCTCCTCTGGTGGCTTGCGTCACGCCTATCCAGTCCTCGTCTTCTAGTTCTTGCAAGAGTGGTCGGGTCCGTGACAGCGGGGAGCGGGCGACTGACAAGGTGGCGCGTCGGGCGGCGGCTCGTGACCTTCCTGCTTCAGGTACCTACCCCCTACCCCGCTCGTTAATGTTGCTTCTCCTTTATCCCCAGTTACATTGGTGCTTCCTTCCTACTCGGGGTGATCATTTGATGAAGGTGCTCTCGGATGTCGGTATTTCCTTTGATTGTGGTGTTGGGTCCCCTTCTGCCATTCTTGCTCTGGTTAGGGCTAATTAGGTGGCCCAAGCCGCCATCGCCAAAGCTAAGGAGCTTGCTACGCCCCCGCCCACTCCTTCGGTAGTGGCTGAAGGAGGGCCTGCGGAGGTTGGTATGAACAGGCGCCTCCGTTTCCAGTCAGAAAGGGTGCGTCCAAATGTTCTAAATCCTGTGCGGCCCCCTGCAGGTTGAGCCTCCGCGCCAAAAATCTATCATTTAAATGGGAGCTCTGTTTTGGAATGTTAGGGGTTTCGGCACTCGGGGGCGCCGAGATCAACTCAAAGACGTGGTTAGGGGAGACAATATTTACCTAATAGGCTTAGTTGAGACTTCTAAAAGTTCTTTCTCTCCCAATGAACTCTGTGTCGTTGCCGGAGTTGACAGATTTGATTGGAACTATCTTCCCTCTTCTGGCCATTCTGGTGGCATCCAGGCTCAAAACAGGGCGTCTTTGACTTCATGGCTTTTGACCACGGTATTTTTTGGGCTAGCATTGTTGTGCACCACCGTCACTTGAATGTTCTTTGGGAGGCCAAGGGAGTTTATGGTCTGGCTGATCATTCTCTCTCTCCCCTTTTCCTTGATGAGATCACTTCCAAAATAGAGTCGTGCTCTATTCCCCTCCTGGTTGGTGGGGACTTTAATTTGCTCCATTTGCCGGCAGATAAGAATACTTCCAACTTCTCTTGGCCCCTGGCTGGCGCATTTAACAATTTCATTAGTCACTATGCTCTTTGTGAGATCCCTAGGGTGGGCTCTCGACTCACTTGGACGAATCACCGAATCTCCTCAATTCATTCAGTCCTTGATCGTGTCTTCATTTGTCCAAACTGGGATACTCTGTTCCCTCTTGATATGCTCAAAGCTAAGCCCACTGTGGGCTCCAACCATGCTCCTCTCATCCTTGATGCTGGGCTCCAAAATCCTACTAACCCTCCCCGTTTCCAATTTGATGCGTCTTGGTTGCTGATAGATGGCTTCTGCGACTTGCTTCCTTCCAAAATCTCGGCCTTGCTCTCCGTGGAGAGACGTTCTTTTGGGCCAATGGATGACTGGCATCATTGCTCCTATTCTCTCCGCAAGTTTCTTCGTGGTTGGGACCACAACCGTGCGGCCGAGGAGCGTAGGGATAAGGCCATCCTGATGGGTCAAATCAATTCTCTGGATGCGGCCGCTGATGGGTCGGGCCTCACGGACCTAGAATGAGCGTTGCGATTTTCTCTTGAGGAGACCCTGGTGCAGTTGCACCATTAGTCTGAAATTTATTGGCGATAAAGAGGCACTGTTAGCTGGATATTAAAGGGGGATTCCCCTACTGCTTATTTCTTTGCCATTGCTAATGGGAGACGTAGATGCTGCATGATTGATAGCCTTCTTATCAATGGGTTTGGACCACGGACCAGACCCTCATCATGGCCCACGTTGTGGAATTCTTCTCCTCCTTCCTGTCGGCCAAACCAGACTCTGGATTTACGATTGCCCCTTCCTTCTAGAATGATGGCGATAAGGTCTCTGTTGAGGAAAATGAAGCCTTAATTCTCCCCCTTCCTGAGGAGGAGACCTTGTTCTCTATCAACAAGGCCAACGTTAATTCGGCTTCTAGGCCGAATGGCTTTTTCATTCCCTTCTTTAGGAAATTCTGGCCCCAGCTGCGTGCTCTGGTTTATGCTGTGATTCAAGGATTTTGTTTGGGTACGGTTGATATCTTCAATCTTAATTATGTTGCCATCACCCTCATCCCAAAAGTCAAGGGAGTGGACCTGATCTCTCAATCCTTATTAACAACTTTGCGAAGTTCCCTGCCAAAGGCTTTGCTTCTCGTCTTTCTCCGATTGCGCACCATACACTCTCCCCCTACCAGTCTGCCTTTGTTAAAGGGTGATTCATCCTGGACGGGGTTCTATGTCTCCATTAAATTATCCATGACATTCATAAGAAAGGCAGCAAGACTGTCATCCTTAAGTTGGATTTTGAGAAAGCTTATGACTCGGTTAGTTGGAATTTTTTACGGTAGGTCCTTTTGGCAAAAGGCTTTGAAGGAGCCTTTGTCTAGAGGGTCATCCTGTTGGTATCGGGTGGACACACTGTGGTGTCAGTGAATGGTAGGGTGAGAAATTTCTTCCGTAACTCCAGAGGCCTCAGGCAGGGTGACCCAGCCTCCCCTATCTTGTTTAACTTTGTTGCGGATGCACTCTCCAATATCTTATCTAGAGCTGTTGCGGCTGGGCACATCTCCCCGGTCAGCTCCCACCTCATTCCGGAGGGAATCAATCACCTCCAATACGCGTATGACACCATCATTATGGTCGAATTAAATGATGCCTTCATCTCCCACCTTAACTTCCTACTGCTCTGCTTCGAGGCCTTGTCGGGGCTTAAGATTAATTTTACAAAGAGTGAAGTGTTCGTCACTGGGGTTTCGGATGCAGAGGCACTGCGCATCTCTCAGTTACTAAACTATTCTCTTGGCTCCTTCCCTCTTAATATCCCGGGCTACCTATCTCTTCTGACAAACTTTTGGCTAAAGACTTTGCTCCTGCGGTTGCCAAAGTGGGCAACTGTGTCATGCCTTGTAGGGGCAGATACAATACTCAAGCCGGCAAGATTGCCCTAATTAATGCATGTCTGTCCTCCCTCCCCATGTTCTTGATGGGGTTCTACTAAACCCGGGCAAACGTCGGGCCAAGCCGGGTTCCGGCCTGGCTTGTAAAAGCCCAACCTTCATTTCTCAAGCCCGAGCCCGGCCCGAAGCCCGAAATACTCCCTGTTTTCAAGCCCGAGCCTAGCCCGAAATCAAGCCCGAAGCCTGAAAGCCTGGCCCGAATGTTGTTTTTTAGTACGCGCACGTGCAAGCCCGGCCCGAAGCCCGAAAGCCCGACCCAAAATACAGAAAAATTGAAGCCCGAGCCCAGCCCGAACTATCTTTCGGGCTGCAAAACAAAGCCCGAGCCCGTCCCGTCCAGGCCCGGGTTTTTCGGGCCGGGCTCGGGCCGGGTCGTCGGGCCGGGCTGCCCATGCCCGAGTTTAGGTTCTACCTTCTCTCTAACGGCACCGATGCTGGGTTTCACAAGCACACGAGTGCCTTTTACTGGAATGCTGCTGATAACAAACATAAGTACAGATTGGTGAAATGGGATCACATCTGCAGGCCCAAGAACCTTGGGGGGTTGGGCATTATTAACACCTTGATTATGAACAAGTGCTTGATTATTAAGTGGTGGTGGAAGATCATGACAAACACTGAAAACCCACTATGGTTTAACATCCTCAAAGAAAAATACTTCCCTACTTCCAGTCCTATGTTTGCCTCGGCTGCGTGTTCGTCTCAGTTATGGAAAGATCTTGTCAAAGTTCGTCCGGTGTTCAAATCCCTCGTCAAATTTGTGGTTCACAACGGTAGGTCCACGCGTTTCTGGCTTGAATGGTGGTGCGGCTCGGCCCCGCTGGCGGCCTCCTTCCCGACACTTTTTTCTTATTGCCCGAACCCTGAGATCTCTATCTCTGAGCTCTCGGCTAACAATTGGGACCTGGAGCTTCGCCGGTCCCTGTCTCCTGAAGAGTTGTTTGATTGGCAGCGTCTTGTTGCCCTCTTCCCTGTGCTCACGGAGGAGGATGACTCGGTGACTTGGCCCCATAGTGCTTCAGGGCGCTTCTCTGTGAAATTGCTATACGCCAAACTTATCTCTAGTTCGAACACTTCCAAGTTCAAGGTGATCTCGCGGGCTCGCATTCCTCCTAAGATTAAAGTCTTTATGTGGCAAGCTTCAGAGGGTGGCTCCCGGCGGCTGATCAGATCCGTAAACGAAATGGTCTGGGCTCTGATAGATGTGCCATATGTGGTCTAAGGGAGGATACGAACCATATCTTCTTCAGCTGTGTCCTGGCCAAACTTTTTTGGTGTTGTATTAGGTCATGACTTCATGTCTCCTGGAGGCCTGCTTCCTTCTCAGACCTTCATCTTTTGGCCTCTAACCTAGTTGGGGCCGAGAGGAGACTATTCTTGGTGGGATTCGCATCCACGTTAGACCCTTTGGACCACTAGGAACAAGTTTACCATCAAACATATTTTTCCTGCTAAACCCTGTGATTGCTTATTTAAGTCATGCATATTCCTGCAGCAGTGGAGATTATTGACTAAGGAGGTGGACCAGGATGCTTTTGATGTTATGGCTACCAAGATCCGAGCTACTGCCACCTCTCTTCTGCAGATCCAGTCCGGCGGCTAGGATTTGGTGGTCCTTTTATCTTCTCTTTCTTAGTCTCCGGCCTGTGTGTCGTGTACTGGCCTGGGAGCCATGTATGTTTGCCTTTCTAAACTTTCGTCTTGGGCGCTGACACTCTCTTGTGTGTTCTATGTTGTGGCTACGTTGTTAACTCTGCCTGATGGCTTTATTTATAAAGTCGGGCTCTAGCATTTTCTCTAAAAAAAAGTTGTGTCACATAATTGCAAAATTAATACGTTATCGCATGCACAACTATAGGGAAAAAAATCAGCCACCAAAAAAGTCGACTAAGCATTGGTAAAAGAGACATAATAAAATATATATATTATTGGTTTTATTACATCAATTACGAAACTGCATTTCATCTTAAGTTCGTAACTGATCTTTTTTAATTATAAGGTTTATTCTAGCCCTAAAACGTTTTCCTTCACTTCTCCAGTACAAAGTTTGTTGTGCTCATCCCTTTGACAATCCTAGTACATGTTTCTCTCGTTCTTATAATTCTTTTTTTCTTCCTATGGTCCGAACGTGGCATTGATCATTTGAGAATTAAAACCATCCAAATCGTTGGATCCGTCGACGTGCTGCTGCTACATGCCTTCGTCCTCCAAGTTTCCAACCAGCCACTATATTATAGTTAAAACTCTAGCGTGTAAACCGGCGATCTTAGGGAAGATGCCGAGGGAGTGCTACACCTAGGTAACGTCAACATTGCACCATTTCACACTCATGACTCATCACACTCTATGAATCTAATCACACGTAGCATGCATATAAAATTAGTCATGCTACTCGTGCTTCACATGCCCGCTCTCTTGCCACTTGACTCCCCGATATATAGAGCGTGCTTCCCCAACTCCTAGTTGCACCAATCCCACGAGCTAGCAACCTAGCACTCAAGCTGCAAAGCCACCCGGCCGTGCCAGCTAGGCATCAGTTTTGTGCGTTTTCAGTCGTCAATTTGTCATGGTTTTGGATGCCAAAGCTCCACCGGCCGTGGCGACGGCCTGCGAGCTCGTCGTCGATGTCAACTTCGATGCGACCAGGGCACGGCCTGCAAGTAACGGCAGCGCGTCTTCTAAAGCGAGATCAAGGTATTTTGAGGGTGTCGTCCCGATAGATTTGCCGCTAGACGATGAGAGGAGGATGAAGCAGGAGCTGGTCGCCTGGGCAAAGGCCGTGGCATCCATGGCCATCAGGGCATATCACCGCAATGCTGAGGTCGTAGCGTCAGGTGTATAGCACTGCAGTGCATACGTGGTGGATAAGTAATTGGTGAATGCGTTTATTCCATTTTTTTGCTCCTTATGGGTGCTTCTTTATCGATCGATCAATCGGTCGTTCAGCATGTTTACTCCATTTTTTTTGCTCCTTCGATCGGCCGTTCAGCATGTACTCACTTTACATAGGAGTATATATTATGGACAGGATGGAAGAGAGTTTTTTCGATAAAGGATGGATTTTTTTAGCTCAAAATGAAGCATCAAGGAGATACAAACACGATGAGCACACACCCAGTCTCTGCATAGATAGGATGCACACAGCCAACACCAACGTACACACACAAAAAAAACACCGGCAAATAGCAAAGTCATATATGACCAAAGCTTTGCGTATAGGTGAGGGAAAAAAACAAAGCGATCATATCCTGGATCGACAAACTATAGCAAGGACCATATCTGCACCGACCATCTCATGACACCGAGAGGACGATGAGGTTCTTCAACATCAACGCCTTTAGGAAGGGAGCAACACTCAAGTGTCACCGTCACCGGATCCAGCCACTCAAGGCTACAATCTAGGTTTTCATCCTGAAGAATCAGTCCGAGCATTCCGAACAATGCCTTCAACAAGGTAACGACGTAAAAACATCGCCATTGCCAGGTATACCCAACTCGGGTCAGACCTAGGCTTTCACCCCGGAGCTCAAAACCGGGTGCTCAAGTAGCACCACCATCGAAGTCATTCATGTGTTGTCGCCGCCGCTTTTCCACAATCCCAGCAGCTACATGCGATGTGACCGCCACTGCCGCACAACCATCCCTCTGCATTAAGACTTTGTCCATATTTGCATCTCGCCGCCGAAGTCAACCACCGGATCTATGGAGATAAAACTCTAAAAAAAATCTTTTGATGGTGACCTTAATCCGCAGCGAGGGCGTCGCGGTCCCATATCCAATTCCACGTGACTCTCAAGCAGCCGTGTGGATGCGTCCAGGCACCAGCCCCGCTCCAGGCCATGGACTTCATCCAGATCGGATTGAAGTAGCTGCTGGATCGGGAGGCAAGCCATGGAGAGATCAGGAAGCCAGCGGCCAGATCAGAAGACGACCACCAAGGGGGAGAACAGAAGAAAAAAAGAGGTCGGAGATGCCCCGCTGCCACCGTCCGCCGGGCGGCCGGCCTCCTCCGGCGGCGGCATGGTGAACGGCGCTGCAAGGGAGGGCCTTCGAAGGTGGCCGCGGCGGCGCCTCCGGGGTCGCCTGAGGCCCTTCCCAGTGGTCCACGGTGTACAGGTGCTAAGGGTGCCACATAGGCAGAAAAATGATGTGGCAAAGCAATTAAAAAGAAGAAAGATCATTATAGTGATCCCAAAAAGAACCAATACTAAGCACGTGGACCTATGCAAAAGGACTACCAACCAATACATGAAGGAGTTTTGTCACTAAACAATTAAATAAAGATGGTTTACCTACAAAAGCTAAGAGCAAGTACAATAAAGCTGAGTCAGCGCGCTATAAGAAATAAACTAGTATATTTTTGCTTAGTTGGGGGAAAGAGAAGAGGAGATAGAAGGTAAGCGGGCTCTTCGTGAAGAGCCAGCTCTAGCTCGTGCTCCTGACACTTTATGAGAATGAAATGTGGGCCACATAATAAAAAAGTAGTACACTCTTTTGATGTATTATTGTACACGTTGGCTATAAGATGGGTTGTAGATGACATGGCACTGGCTTATAGCCAGCAGCTGGCTATACTATTAACCATACTCTAAGAACCAATGCATTGGAGACATTAGTTGCTAAGCATTTTAGTGCACTTAGTACCTCATTTTAGCACCAATGCATTGGAGGAGGTCTGAAGCGACCCGGAAGCCTAGCGAGGCTGTTTCCCCTTGAAATCACCAGCTACCTCTGCTATATACATAAGTTCTCATGGTTTCATTAATTGTTTGCGTTTATCGTGTAGTGTAGAAAGAGGATGTTGTGAGAGGCTTCGAGTACGCTTCCATTGGTCTTGCAGAAAGTACATGGATCCAGAGTGTTTGCAATTCTGATAGTTGTGCCAGTCGTGACAGGCAATAAATACTAGAAACACAATGAAAGCAAATATTTACCTGACTTAAGTTTCAAGTATTTTTGTTTTATGAAGGCTTGCCATGAGTGTATTCGCCCTGCTACAATTAATTGTTTGCAGTTCTTTAGAAGTCGATCTCCTGCATTTCATTAAGGCCTCACAACACACGGGAGAAAGCTCTTGAATTGTTGAATATTTGTATAGTTTGAGACGGTTCTTCCCCTCGATGAGTAAGATCCATGGACTATGCAAAGGGTGGAAGGTCACGATGATAAAGTTGCAACCCAACCTTATATACGTTATTATATGTGGAATATGACCCAGGAAAAGAATTACCTAGAATGTATAGTCGGGCAAGAGATAGGCCCAAGGTCTTTGTAAAATTTTAATAATTCTAATCATGTGTATGTTTGCTTTAAGGCATTGATGTGTTCTACGTGATGCAAGGACATGCGCTAAGGATATGATACTAGCCGTGATGGGTCTAAATGGAGTGACATGTGCTACAACAACGCCTAGTTTTGCAAACGTCACTAACACTAGCATCCAGGAAGATAGGAGTGTCATTTTGACAGGATGGTTATGATTTAGAATGCAACTACGAAGTGAGAGGTACCACGTGAGACTCGTGCTAAGCAATCCAAACTTGATGAAAACAAATTAAGCTTGTTTGAATCCTGCATGTTACTTGCAGAAAAAACTACGGAGTGAGAGGTTTGAGATCAAAGTATGCGGCAGCAGCGGAAGAGACAATATGAGAAGGGTGAAAATAAGGTATGTATATTATGTATATAATAGGGGCTTGGAGGATATATGAATAAGGATATCTATACACACCTTAACCCGTGGTAGGTGGGCCAACATGAAAACATCAGACTAGGCTGGTGGAAACAATTACCGGCGAGCTGGTCAAGTGATGTGAGAAATATATAGCCATGTCAGCTCCATTTGACTGAGGATATAACTTCAATCTATCCCGACTATGTAGTGGAACAGAGGAGGATGGTTGTATTTCCAGTGATGGTTTGACACCATGTGTGTTTTACAAGATGAAATATTATTTTAATAGATGTCAACGTCTCTGTCAATAGTGTGATGCATGTGGTGACTTTGTCAAGCTTAAGCCTTTGTCACTCCGATCTTCTTCTGTAGGCTCTATGCGAGTGCGAGTGAGTATTTGATATTTTTTTAATCTATTTAGTTTTTAGATGGAAAAAAGTTATAAACATAAGTGAAAACATCTCCAATTGCTAGCCCTGCATGACACAAAGTTGATAATATCCCGGGGCCATTTGGCATATGGATCGGCCGCCCTTGTTTCACCTGCGCATGAGCATAAAATCTGATCTACTCGACCAAGATATTGACATGGAAACGGAACCTGGGCTTTGATCCAAACAGACCCTTGCTCACAGCTCTTTGTCATTGACAAAAAGAACGTCAACGCCAAAATACATGTTTGCAGTGATACTTTCCCACTCAAAAGATGCAGCACAAGAAATGCATGCTCTATTTGCATATAGACGTTAAGTTTTGCGAAGAACATTGAACACCTTAACAAGGCATACGTGTATGAAACAAGGCTGCTTTTTGATAAAACTTTAAAAAGGAAAGCTAGCTAAACACGCAGCCACGTAAGAGACAATGACGTCTCTTATCTTATATAAAGTAGTTTGATGTATGTGTTCGTCCCTTTCATTACCTTGTAGTGTACGTCGAGTTATCTGGCCAAACATTCTTCCATATATCAACCACCCGGACTCGGTTCTCCAAATAATTTGGAGTCAACCTTCGTATCGGGTTACCCGCTAAAAAAAACCATGCTCCTGGTACATCGTGCGGACCGATCGACGATGATCCTGGTTCTAGATGGTGAGGAGTGATGACATTCCCCATTATATATCAAGTTTATATTTGTGAATGATGGCTTTGAATTGTTTTTTTTTTACTGCTATAGTTTCGAATTGTTTGGTGTATGTTTTGTCAGACTTTTGTTTAATACTAATCTTTACCTAATAATAAAGTAAATTGAGTTTCTTTCGTCCGTCATGGCATTTTTTGGAAAAGTCCCTCTATTCAGAGAATTCAACCCGCGGTCCTGTTTTAAGTTAAAACGAATAGTTTTTTATATTTTACACAAAAGTCCCTGTGTTTTGTTACCCACAGTTCAGATTTAAGTCACACCCGAACCGTTATTTTACATTTTTCGAACCCCCCCCCCCCCCCCCGATCTTTTAGGTAATTCATCTGCGTATCATATTTAAGTCAAATAATGTTTTTTTAAATTATCCATATCTTTCAAACCGTAACTCAGATTTGAACATGTTATATATGAAATTTGATTAGAAAAATATGTAGAATATGAATATGAGATTATTTTCACGTGTTAAGTATTTTTAAATATTATTTTGGAATATATTTAAGTCAAACAAATGATTTTCTAAATTATCCGTATCTTTTAAACTGTAACTTCGATTTTAACATGTTATATATGAAATTTTATTAGAAAAATATGTGGAATCTAAATATGATGTTAATTTTACCTGTTAATATTTTTAAAATATCGTTTTGTGAGCATCCTTATAATTTATAGCGTAAGATCCGTTTTCCTTTCGTACCGGCGGCGACCCGGATTGCAAATAAACGCCACACTATAACAATGTAGGGAAAAGAAAACATCGATAACTACACATGCATACCTCTGAAAAATGTCGCAGGGAAAAACAATAGATTTCTCATCGCGAGAGTGAGAGAAAGCGAGAGAGAGAGAGGAAGGGAGGGAGAGGGAGGAGAGAGGGAGAGAGACGCCTTAGGAGAAAACATATTCAAACACGTTTTTTTTTGTTTTGTGTGAACACAGAGGCCATCGCCGGCGAGGGTGAGGAGGATAAGCGGCAACACAAATATGATGCCTCGCAAAAATAAAGGAGATGGACCTATTATGGTCTTGAGAGATGGTTGTTGGGTTAAGAGTGTGTGTTATGTTTTCTCTTTCGTTCCAACGCACGGGCTCTTTTGCTAGTTTAATAAAAATGCATGTGTGCTACTATTGATGTACAGGCAAGCGATTTCAACCTCTTTTTCGTAAAGAAAACATCATCGATGTCACGATCAGCATCGACTGAAACACCTCAGTCCACATACTCCCATCGATCGGGACGCGTAGTTCGATGATGACAATGATCCACCACAGTAGCATATAACCATATAGTAGTACGATATGTTTGACGGCACTGACACGTGCAAGTGAACCACAATTTAAAACCCAGGCCGGTGTGATCCCGCGTGACCAACGATGTCCCAGTTCCAACCACCCCGGCCGCCCGACCAGTCAGGAACACGATCGCACCGAACACCTGAATGCACATATCATAATCGACCCCGTCCCGTCGAACCAACCAACCAACCGCTTAATTTCAGCGTGTGTTTCCCGGACACCTGTGCAAGCAGTGCGTTGTGTCGTCAGTCGTCAGGCACTGGCGCGTACACGTGTGAGGCCGATCGCCCATATGCTACTCGTGCGTCCCACGTCCGCGGCCGCGCACGCGCCGCTGGCCGGCCGGTGTATATATAGAGCGCGCGCTCACCTCCCCAGCAGCACCAACCGAGACATCCATCCGGCCAACAGCAGAATTCCTCTGCAAGGACGACTTCGAAATCCGAACTCATCATCCGTCATGGCTTTGGATGGCAGGGCCTTGCCGCAGCCGGCGCCCGCGTGCGTTCCCGCCGTCCAGGCGGTGAGGCCGTGGGCGGGGGACAGCGGTGCTAATTCGTCTACGGAGGGAAGGGAAAGGGGCATGCTGCAGGGGAGCGCCGTGGAGGTGGATGTGCCGCTGCTGCGGGACGACGAGGGGAGGATGAAGCGGGAGCTGGTCGCCTGGGCCAAGGCCGTGGCGTCCATGGCCATCAGGGAGTCGATGCGGTGCTAAGGTGCACGCGCGCGGCAGAGGCAATGAAGCCATGGAGGAACCATGGATTTATTTTATTTTTGGAGGGAATGGATCGATGTTTTTCTTCTTCTGCTTCGTGCATGCACCCGGATCGAGCGTTGGCCGCTGGACTACATTTTGTTACCTCTGAATCCTTTGTTCACGGAGCGACCGTTCTAGTCGATCGATCATTCCGGATGTAAATGTTTTTGCAAATGATGGAGGATTACTTATAGATTTTTTCCATGATCTCGTGTGCTTTTTGTTGAAAGTGTACCATTATATCTGTAAAAGCGTCTCTAGCCGATCTTTAAAAAAAATCAACTCCATGCCAGAAAAAAAAGGGAACCTTTAACTCCTCAAAAAAAAATTGCTTCAAGTTAATCGCACCTAGCCGAAACCTTAACGGTTAACTACTCGCCAAATTTTAAGGAGTTAACTCCCAAAACCATTCCAACTCTCTTATTTTTAAGCAGCCAGGATGCCTCTCCTAAAAAAAATTCTTTTATGTGACGTGCGTGACGCCTTCTTCTCCCTTCTGTTGATGTCGGCTATTCGTTGCCCTGGTGACCGAAAAGATGGAACCTCCACCACCCTCACACGTCCGGCCGCCCTCTTGGGTGTCATATTCTCGTCGGCGGTGACGAACTTGGGCGATTCACAACTCGGGCTGCCTCAACGGCTCACTACTTGAGCTGGTGCTTGTGACAGTGGACTGGAACATACAGCTGATGTCGTTGCGGTAGTTGTGGACCATGAACACGAGTGCCCTCGGTCGCACACCAACGCCCCGCCCGTTGGGCGCCACAAGCGCATGAAGAGGCGGCGCACAAACACATCATCCGACGTGGTGCAGTAGGACATCTCATCCTCCACTCCGTGGACCGCGTAGTACTCCGCCTCCATCGTTGTGTGTGCGCATTGTTGTTGCGTGTGTACTGATGATGATTGTGTGTGTGTGTTGTTGTTGTTGTTGTTGTTGTTGCTCCTGTGTGTGCATGTGTCATGTGTGTGTTGTTGCTGTGTGTGCGCGTGTGTGCTGTGTGTGTGTGCATGCTCTTGGTGTGTGTCCATGCAGCCTCTCCTCGTCTTCTCAAGCGTCTTTCTCGACCCATTATTGTCCTCGTCCAGACTAGTCGTCGAAAAAGAAGAAGGAAAAAGAAAGAAGAAAAATATGAAGAGAGACTTTCATGAGGGGTCAGTTTGTTAGAGAAGTTAAATTTAAAGGTTTAGTTAGGTCCGGCCACAATTTAAAGGCATCTTCAATGCCGCCCATCAAAACAGACACCCCAAACATTCGCGAACACGTCTGGACGTGTTCACAGACAGCGATAGTGGAGCCGGCCATCCAACGCCGTGCACCAAATGTCCACCCCTTGTCCAATGGAGAGAGGAGAGAGAAGGGAGCGAGAGGAAGAAGTGGGTTTGTGTTGGGGTTCAAGCTTGTCCGCAGTGTGTCTCGACTCCCCCAGACCACTTCTAATTCGTGGTGGATTTGTGAGATTCCGATCATTTGTCTATATCGTGGACATTTGGTGTACCCTATTGGAGGGCAAAAGGTGCCCGAGCATTTAGAAGGGATTTGACGTACCATGCTGGAGATGCCCTAACTCCTCGGATTTTAAGGATTAAATCTATGGAGGCATGTAATAAGTTAAATTATAATGGATCGGCTAGAGATGCTCTAACAGCTGGACCGAGTCCTATGTAGTTGATGAGTGTATTTTTACACTCATTTCCACCATTGTTAAAGCCTGATAATCCCAAATATTTCAAGAAAATCGCCGACACTATCACTACTTGACTAATAAAAGTAAGAGATCACAAATCCCTCGACCTCCATTTATTTTGTTTGGGTCATTTTGAGGGAAGGAATTGAAGAATATATGGAAATATGAAGACTGAAGATCAACACTGAGCAAACTAAGGCGTTGGAGTGCATCCAGGAGAGAAGAAGGCACCTGGTACGAGCGCACACGCTCGTACCACCTGTCGTCGGCTCCATGATGTCATCCCAAGCCAACTTCATAATAGGTTCGAGCCCCATTCGCAACGGAGAGCCAACCATTCACAACAAAAAGTGAGAACCCTAATCCATCCCATAGCAACCATCCCCTAGCCATAGCCATCATTTTTAATAAAATACATTGCATACAACAACACTGTAAGACTATTATCAATCATTCATCTTCAAGTTCAATCTACAATGTCTTTCTTTTGTGACTCATCTGCGATGTGTGAGTAGTTCAATCGGGCTATGGGTTGAGACGCAGCCTTTCATCCCCATGTACTTGTGCACAGTATTATTGGTATTGACTTTAAGATCAAATGTATTGCTTGTATCTCAATGGATTTGTCTCTTGTCTCTTTCTCGTCTTAGGCATTGTGGGTACCCGAGATCTCCAACATCGATCAAGGAGGAGGTAAGTGCATAGATGAGTAGAAGGCTATGCTGAAAGTCGGGACGAGGTAAAGCCAGTGATAGTCAGGATGAGTACGGTAGCTGAAAGTTATTCCCTGGGAAAACATGAGATGCGGTCATTAAACGCCCAATATGTTGGTCCGAAGAAATCCTTAGACTAAAATTGTACCATCGTTTGTGTACACTACCCTTAAAACTGCCATTTGAAGCTCTGAACTATTTTGCCTCTGGCAGAATAGGTTAGACCACACCAGACTTGGGATGATAAAAATAATAATTAACAACTCGCATGATCAAAATGTCAACATGAAAAACTTCCTGAATCTCGATGATTTTGTATGCCCCGCATGCACTACAGGGAAGTTAGTCACTAGACCATCGCCCCTCATACTGAAGGATGAAATCCCCGTGTTATTAGAACGTATCCATTTGGATATATGTCATCTAGTTCAGCCCCTCTTGTGGTACTTCGTGGTGTTCATCGATGCTTCCTCTAAATGGTTCAATGTTTGTATACCGTCAATACAGAACCATCCTTTGCAAAGTTAATCTCTCAGATCATACAAATGAGAAATAATTTCCCCGATTATCTTATAAGGTCTATTTGAATGGACAATGCTGGAAAATTTACTTCAAAGCGTTCGATGATTGTTGAATGGCAATGGAAATCGATCACTCAGTATCACATGTTCATACACAAAATGGACTTCTTGAGGCATTGATTAAAAGGATTAAATTCATTGTTTGACTGCTCCTTCGGGGTTTTAATTTACCAACTACATATTGGAGCCATGCAGTGTTACGCGCAGCCAATCTCATCAATTTTAGACCGTATACCTACAGCATACACTCTTCTGTTTAGCTTGTGCAAGGATCGACATCGAAAATTTCCCAGCTACATAGGTTTGGTTGCTAGGTATATGTACCAATACCATCACCCCGGCGATTAGCAATGGGCCCTCTCCATAAGTCGGGATATACGTTAGTCATGAGACTATGTCCGTAATCAGGTATATGGACCCCATAAGAGGTGACTGTCATATGGCTCGTTTTGCTGATTGCATTTTTGACGAGGATCTTTTCCTGACATTAGTGGGAGAGAATCATCCCTTTGATGCAAAAGTCGAGAAATCACATGGCAAGCTATGGGAATCCATGCTGATGACCCATTCACTATTGAGACAGATAGAGAAGTCCAAAGCATAATAGATTTGCAATCATTAGTGAATCAATTGCCTTATAACTTTTCTGACTTAAATATTGTCAAAAAAGTCGCATGTGGATGCGTGCAATGCAACAGAAAGGGTTGAAATACCGAAGAAAAATGATGGTATTGTTAGAAATATGCCCTAGAGTTAATAATATTGTATTATAATATATTTATTTTCATAATTAAGAGTTTTTATTTCATGTTATAACTGATATGATTCTGAAATATGTGATTCGGTGGAAAACTCATATGCATATGTGAAATGATAAACAGTATAATATAGGTCCCTGGTCTTGCCTCTAAGACTGGCTCAAGTGTTATTGGTGATCATATTTTCCGGATCTTAGGGTATCATTAAGTGTAACGTAGTCCTAAACAACATTGAGAGTATGACGTTAGAAGAACGATCATATTAAATCGACCCAATCTTGTTTGTTATACATTGAGATAATATTGTCTGAAATCAATTGTTATAACACGGAGAGTTAGCATGTGTTTTTGTTCCTAGGACCATGCGATGCCTACCACGGCCTCCCCTGCTCCTGTAGCGGGAGGTGGAAGGAGAGGTGGAGGTGGGATGGGCCTCCTCCTGTAGCAGCAGGCCGCAAGTGCCTAGCAGTTTTTCACCTTTTTCTTTTTAACTTTCTATTTTATTATTTCACCTATGTTTTCTATTTTATATTAATACCATTTGAATTTTGTTAAACTTGATATTTAGCACATAATCTGTAGGCAGCACTTTGAGTTAGCACACAAAGTTTTAAGTGGCTTGGAAATATTTAGATATTTGTTTTAATTCAAAAAGGCAATTTAAATGTTGTTGGTCCACTAAAATAATTGCCAGGGACAATTTGGGCATCCAAATGAAGTTTGTATTATCTTTACAATTGCCTGGGGATTTAATGACATATTGCGAACAATTTTGTTTAGCTGTTTAAAGAAATGTTATTTTTGACTTTATTCTAAATTTGAATTTGAACTGGGTTCGGATCAAAGTGAAGTTTAGAAAAAAAAAATTGTGATGACATGGCACCATTAGCATGAGTTACTATAGCATGACATTTGGGGTGTTACACACATGTTGTTCGCTACAATGCCTAGAGCGGGGGAGATGACGTACGACAACCCGGACAGGGAGATGTTTGACATCATCCACGACGGAGGCAGTGGTGGAGGAGGATGTGACTATGAGGATGGGCAGGTGGAAGACTCGGATCCCACCTAGTCCGGCAACTACCAGCAGTAGCAGTCCTACACCCAGACGGGCACGCAACAGTCCTACACCCAGACCGGCGTGGGCACACAGCAAGAACATGCCAGAGGGGGAGGAGAAGGAGGGGGAGGACGGCGAGGACGATAATCCGGATGATACAACCGGTGGTCCGAAGAAGAAGGATATAGGAGAAATCTTCATCATGTGGGAGGACGAGCTGTTGTGTGTGATGCATTGTTGGGCACTAGCCTTGATCGGATCCCTGGCACGGAGCAAAATGGCACAACATTTTGGAACAACATTCACACTTGGTTCCGCTAACACAAGCATTTCGCCCCCTACTCCAATGCGTTCATATGCAACCGTGAATCGAAGTCCCTCAACCATCAATGGTACACCATCCAAGAGGTCGTATCCAAGTATTGTGGGCACTTGAAGCATCTCATCGCACGGTGGCCTAGCGGTGCACTAATCACTGAGCAAGTAAGTTGATCACTAGCCGAACATGCATTGTTTTGTTGCTCGCTAGGCGAATATGCTTAGTTTTGTTGATCACTAGCCAGACATGCATTGTTTTATTGCTCACTAGCTGAATATGCTTAGTTTTGTTGATCACTAGCCGGGCATGCATTGTTTTGTTGCTCACTAGCTGGACATACTAGTTTTGTTTATCACTAGCTAGACATGCATTCTTTTGTTGCTCACTTGCCGGATATGCATAGTTTTGTCGATCGCTAGCCGGACAAGCATTATTTTGTTGCTCACTTGTCGGATATGCATAGTTTTATTGATCACTAGCTGGACATGCTTTGTTTTGTTGCTCACTTGCCGGATATGCATAGTTTTGTTGATCACTAGCCGGATATGCATTATTCTGTAGCCTTCTCGTGCTTGTTTGGTGTACAAGAAGTTGGAGAAAAAAAACTTCACCATCATGCATTGTTGGTTGAAATTGAATGGGCAACCAAAGTGGAACATTTTCATAGCCAAGATCGCTGCCCAATCCAACGAGGAAGAAACCAGTGACCCTATCGGCCCAACTCAAGAACCGCCGATGAAGGTTAGAAGATTTTTACATGAGAAGAAGTGGGAGGAGGAGAAGGCGAAGCAAGAAGGTACGGCGGCCAAGCTGACGAAGAGCTTCGAGGACATCTTGTCGAAGAAGGAGGAGGCATGCGTGAAGCGCTCGGACCTCCAGGAGGAGAAAAAGGCGGAGAGGTTCAAATTGTTGATGCAGGCGACGGACAAGAAGCTCGAGCTTGAAGAGAGGAGGACCATGATCAAAGAGAAGGTCGGGCTCGAGGAAAAGAAGGTGAAGCTCGCCGCCAATGCGGAGGACGCCAAGATGTTGACCTCGAATGTGGACTCTTTGGATGCCGACGCAAGAATGGTCGTGCAATCCGTGTGTTACCAAATGTTGCAGCGGCAAAAAGATCAGTTGGCGGCGGACGACAGTGAGGACGTGGCAGAGGCGGAGGTGGAGGCTGTTTACAGCGGCGGCGACGGCACCTTGATCGTGGAGCAGAGGGCTGGGATTGCCGGTCCGATAGGGCAAAAATTCCATGGGCTGTCGGACTGATGTTTTTTTTTGGATTCGAGCTTGTAAAAACTAAGCATACTTACCTCTTTTTGATTGTGATCGGCCATGTGATCCTGCGCGTTGTGTGAATCGAATTAAATTTAAATTTAAAATTATCCTTACCGACGGATATATACAGGATAGTATTGGGTAGCGGCACTCTGCATCTGCGTCTGCAGATACAGGAAAAAATTTATGGGTCGTTGAAGATGCGCTAAGCACCGGGCTGGAAGAAAACCCGACAAGGCTAGCTCCCATCTCTCCAGGTGCACATTAGCACTTCACCGCCCGGAGCCTATCTGGAATCCACGTGTGTACGATAGGACCTGCTAACGAGCAAGAGTTGTTGTAAATGCAACCGCTGCTTATGGTGCGGATAGATACACTTTTTTCAGAATGTCACCTACATTTCCATGTCACGAGCTTACTGGGTACATAAAAGTATGGATGATGACATCTCGATGGAAGATGAGAAGCGCTATCCACATCATAAGTTGTGCATGGATTTACATTTCGTCCGAACAATTCAGGCATAATCTGCTCTTCATGGTAGCAATCTGATCGACCTTTTTTTGTGTGTGTGTGTGGCAAACTTGAGCCCAACAAGTCGACCATGGCTTCCCTTTCTCGGTGCCCTATGAATCTCTTCGGATAGAGGAGGACGATGACGCGCGTCTTGGGCAGCCCGGTGCTCCCAAAAATCAAAAGTGTACATGGAAATTTTCGAATTCCTGAGAAGCTTTATGAATGCACTTGTCTGGCGACTGTGAAATGTTGTACGAAAAGACAGTGTGCATTGTTTTGCCGCAAATTTTCAGTGTAGGAAACAAAGAGGGCATAAAACACTGTTCACGGTTTCTTCTAGCGTGTCTATGTATACAGTTTTGCCTAAAATTTTCAGGTCCACATTTTATCAAATAGTACATGTTTGGGACTGCTCCGCTCTATCAAAATCAGCTTCACTTTGAAGCAGTTGCATATAGGAGTTGCAGCTCCACAAAGAGCAGTTTATCATATTTGGCTTCTAGGTAGATTTAGCTTCAAGAATGAGAAATTTGGTGGAAAAAATCTATCTGGCTGAATGTCGTGGGAAAAACAAAGGGGTATCCACTTACCTCCAGCGGAGCACCCCCTTAAGAGCTTCACAAAAAATAGTGAGTTGTATCCTAGATTCTAGTTTTCTTGGAATGGCATATTGAGGAGCTACCCTGTTTGGTTTGTAATTTCTAGAGCAGAGATGAATTTTAGGGAGCGGAGCAGCCCAAACAGGCCGGTACATGCTTATAAAAACTGGGAGTTATTCACATTTTATCATACCCGAAATCACAATCACCGTTTGTGATTTTGTAGAAGCAATGAGTTGCCCTTGATTTTAAACAGGAAAATCGCCCATTTTAAAATCAATTTTACCCAATTTGGGGTAAACTCCAAGTTGGAAGATGAAGACAACCCACCCAAAGAGCTCTCACAACGGAGCACCCTGAGCTTTGAATATCTGAAAAGCATTATTTACAGAAGAAGGCTATTTGGACCCACTCGCATGTACCCTGGAATCCCAAACAAAGAATTCTAGCATATTTATATATGAACTTACAATCGAGCTAACACGTCATTTACAGCCAGCATTCCAGAGAATTATTCTTTTGCATTACCACTATCCTTGTCAGGCAGGCAATGTTTTGATGTTATAATTCCTTCTGCTCTCCTCTCGGTGACAATTCTTCACGAGTTGCCTGCAACAAATTTACATCTTGAACCTAACGACCACGCATGATATATCATCTTTACTGTCTCTTTTCACTGCTTCGGCGACTAATTGCTTGGCAGCTGTTTGTGGGTCCTTGTACCTTTTCACCACATCAACGGCTTCCTGATTGTTCATTACCTGGTTGACACAAACAAGTATAAGCATATATCAACCAATGTGCTACTCCCTCTGACCCAAATTAATTGTCACAGCTTTAGTAAAACTTTGTACTAAAGCTGCGACAGTTGATTTGGATCGGTGGGAGTACTAGGTTTTATCCCAGCAATCCACTATATCTATAACAAACCACACCTTCCAAACTCCATCGCTCGCAAGGACAACTAGCTCAGCAGTGTGATCGATATCTTCAACTTTCACATCAGGCTCTGATTTCAAAAGTGATTTTAGATTCCTGTCCCCAAACGCTCTGGACACGGCCAACTGACCACAGACTCTGGGAACATCTCCTGTAAATTACAGCATCATATTTCAGGCACAAACACAAAAACATATCTAGGCAATTATAGAAAAAAGACACTAATGCATAGAGTTAACAGGCTATTATATATAAAATCATGGAGTTAACTAGAAACAAGAGTGGATGCCACGCAAGCTGCACCAGTGTACGTCCTGGCCATTTTTGTCGTTTGTATTCTACTCTGCTGCCGCATTGCTGAGGCTGGCTCAACTAAAAAACTTCTGCCCTTGATGTGAACTACACTCATTTATTACTTAATCAGTGCAATGTTTGAACAAAATTGGTGGTATCAATCAGCAACTGCTACATGGTGTACCGATGGCATTAAGATCCCATTTTTTTTCACACGATCATGTTCTACATTTCCATGGCTACCATTTACTCATTCACAACCTTTCAGCAGAAACCATGTTATCATTCTGCATCGTCACCTTTTCATTCCCAGTTTCTTTTCAACACACATTTATGCTCTTCTTAGTAGTGCAGCGAGCTCTTCTGCAACTCGGACAGCAGATTGCCAGTAAGGCAGAAAGGATAGAGCGTGAGGAAGCAAATGAGTATATTTTTGTTGGTAGCTTTGTTCAGGACTAAAAGAAAAGATAGGCGAAATGGAGTAAGCGAGTATTTAATCAGTGTCTTTGTTCAGGACTTGTTAACGTTTAGCATAGGCTAAAAAATCCTTATCCAGATAGTCGGAAGTTCTGAGTCATGTTAAGGGTCTTAAGGTTGACTACATCCTTACAAAGAAATCTCCATCATCCCTATAGTTCACTCATTCCCAATATACTATGTCTGTATCCCCTTTCAATTATTCCCACTACGTATGTCTCCCCTTTCAATACCTTGATCCTCTCCAAGCCATCCCGATGTGAATCAATGTCCACATCACAATGCGTGATACCATTAACATAAGAATTTTTGTAGCCACGGGTCAGATGCATCAAAATTACCTACTAGCTACTAATCGTAAATACAAGATAATATCAGTCACATCCTACTAAACAACTAAAGGTAATACTGTTCTGGCATTTAATGCCTCCTGCCCACAACTGTCATTCTTTTCATAAGAAGACGTTGAGGCTAAACTTGCATATTTGTATTTATAGTCATCACTAGCGAACATTCTCACGGCAAATATTGATTTTTATCAGAAGCATGCTATGGTGGTGGAAAAAGGCAACAACGATGAACATACTGATACTCTAATATATGTCAGAGCAGATATTTTGTTGGCCTTTCGTGCTAGGGCCTTGTGCCCTTGTGGAACTAACGTGAAAAATAATGCATAAGACTAGGGTTGGTGAACTATTGCCACTTTCTCAAGAATGAATTGACAAGAGTTTCAAAAAGAAATTGAATCGACAAGGATGGATTTACAAAGCTTTCTGCCTTTTGAGTTGTAACACTAGTACTTCTCATTTGTTCAGACACTTTAAGGTTAGCTAATACAGAGTAGTGCTATAATAATATTATCAAATTCAGTGAAAACCTTAAAGTGGACGGAAAATAATTGCTGCATACGTGTAATAATATTGGTTGTATTAGAATCACAATACTGAACACTTATACATCGTTTTATGTGATCCAAACGGGGCTTAGTATCCACTGGCTACAGTTGTGTATAAATTTTAAAAAGTAGAGCACTTCCAACATTTTCTGGATAATTTAAGATTAGCTAACTACTCCCTTCGTCCCACGATAGAAGATCGTTTTTCAAGCTATGTAAGCTTGAAAAACAATCTTCTATTGTGGGACGGAGGGAGTACATTACATCGCAGGTCAAAAAATTCATATAATTTAACAATAAATAATGGCAAGAATATAGCAAGCATATCACTAATCTAAGCAGTATTCAGTAGCGGATACCTTTTTCATTTTGACATCACTAAAAACTTTTCACTACTACAAAACATTTGAACTACTATTCTGAGTTTGCAGTATCCTGATATTCCAGAACAAGATTAGTAAATCAAATATCAGATGCACAACTGGACGCAAGCCTGTAACAATGATTTCAATAAAAAAATGTGAAAATAGAAGATCCACCTGGCATATTTGAAACAAAACCACCCTTATTTTCAATAGCGCCGCGCTCAGCATTCGGGTCGTGGTCAATTGACATCTGTATGGCCTCACCTCCTTTCAGAAGAACAGCTCGCGAATCCCCAACATTAGCTACCCACAACTTACTGCCGTTTATAAGGATGGCAGTTACGGCAGTGGAGCCACCTTGTCCCAAATCTGGAGTATGTGACAGAATAGCCTGGTCCGTCTTTTCATAAGCCTTTGTGATTGCTCTGTCTGGATGTGTCCAAAACTCTTCCTGAAATGACACAATAAAAATAAGATCACCAAAAATACTAGTGAATGTAACATTTTTGTATAGAAACAGATGTCAAAAAACTTGCCTCGTTCAAAATATTAGAAAACAAATTTTCCTGTAGGTATGCAGGAACAGTATCTCCTAAATGACCATCATAAATAGCAAAAAGACCAAGCTCGTTTCCTTTCACTTCAGCAAGTTCTGCGACATGAAAATCCTCCATCGGATGGTTTGTCTTTCCTCTTACAAGGCTAAACCCGTAGCTAACCTTGACTTGACCCTGACAGCCTTTCCCTTTACCAGAGGTGGCTGATGCATGCCCTGTCAACTATATTGAAACAGAACAGTCAGCAAGAGTAAATTAACAAATATAGCTTCCAGCCAATGCATTCGATGAGCTTCTAACAATTTTTAGTTAAAAAGTTTCGAGTATCAACAAATTTACTTCTGGGAATACTATAAAAAGTATCTTAGAGCAGGTGAGGTGTAGTTCTTTTTCCTTTTTGAAAGGAAACACACAGCAGGTATAGTCCAGTCAACAACTAACGAAAATCATGTCATAAGAAGATGAGGGCTAGGTTTTTTTTTTAAAAGATGAGGGCTGATGGGATTTTGTGTCCAATAAGTCAACTTTAGTCAATTAAAACATTACCACAAAGCATATGTCACCGGCAGTGAAACTTGTGCCATCTCAAAGGCAGTGCAATTCGTGAAGAAAGTACAGCTTTGCTCTCTAGGAACCACACCCTCTAAAAATATCATCGTAGGAGTACTTAATTTCCCGAATTATCACATGATATTCTGTACAGACAGCCTCACAGGAAAAATCCTACTCTATTTATACAGAAAAAAAACATGCAATTAGCAAAGAAAATACTGGTGCATGGAAACAAAGTTTACCTCTGAGCAACCGGCGCCGAAGCAGCAAAACCTGGCCATATCTCGTAAACTCCCTACCAGTTCCAACCCGTGAACTAAAACAAGATAGAGCAGCCGGAGGGAGAAGAAGAATACGAAGCCCCCGCCGCCAGCGAGACCCGTCTCGGGACACCACGGGGCTCGGCTTCGGTTACAACGGCCTCCCAAAACCGCGCCTCTTTCATGGAACTCTGCACCCTGACAGCAAGCAGAAAGATGGCGAGGGAATTCGATCACCTCAGTCAGATCCGGTGGCGTGGCCGGAAGCAGAATTAAAGAACGGCCACAGAAAAGAAGAAGGAAAAAATATCGTGGTTTTCTCCGGCGAAGCGGATCGCCTCACCGATCGATCCAGCGGCGGACGAGCTCAGAGATTCGCAGGGGAGATGGAGGAGAGCTCGAAGCTTTGAGCGATGGAGGCGAAGGAGCTGAGCTGCTCTCGCTCAGGGTCAGGAGGGGCTCCGGTTTTGGGTATTTTTTCTTTCGTCAGGTTTGCGCGTGTGGACGAAGAAGTCTATGGGAGGGGCCTTTCCGGGGGTCAACACTCAGCAGGGTACAGACGGCGGGCCCACACTGACATAGACCCGGCTCATGCACCGGATCAATCGAGCCTCACTCTCCAGCCTGAATCAACGGTGGCGATGCTTCCGTCTGAGGACCAGGTGCGCGCAGAGGGGCTTGCGTGAGGGGGGCGACAGGGGAGCAGAAATGGTCGTAAATGACGGGTCCAAGCGAGAAAGTTCAGCTCCATACGCCGACCTGTGGGCCTGGAGGAGCGGGGCCGGGTCGTCATGTGCTGATGTTCGGTGGAGGTAGGACACGGGCGCGGAAATTAAAGACTTCGGCGGAGGGAGCGGGGCGCTCCGGTTTGACTTGCCTGTCTAGGGGCCGAGACGAGACAAAACAAGCGTTTGGTTTCTCGGGGAACAGGGTCTATGGACCGGAGGCGGCCATCGGCGTGACGGGTGCGCGGCGTTGGCGCTTCGGTCCTGTGGACCGTGTTTTGATCGGCGCTGTGGGAAATTTAATTCAGCGGCAGACGCAGGCGACGACTGGGAAACTACAGTAAGTAGACCGAGAGAATAATGAGGTGCACAATTCATTGCTTGTGCTTCAGTCCGTTACCCACTATGTGTGGAAATTTTTACTCGTTTCTTCAAAATTAAAGATAAGAAGCTTTTCCACTGCAGTTCAAAATGATTTTGACCCTTTTTCAAGCAAAAGCTCGAGTGAGTTCCCCGCAAAAAAAAAAAAAAGCTCAAGTGAGTTTTTCGTAGGTTTTATGGACGGCTTTTGTTCCTCGCAGGAAAAAAAAAGAGAGAGAGGTTCTGAACCACCACCTGATTGTTTGCATTTGGGGTACATGTTGTTAACGTATAAATATATTGTCTGGTCTCTTTTATTAAATCAATTTTTTGATTGTATTGGCTAGAGCATACACTTCTACATGACATCGGAGCCAAGAATCATTTAGTTCAAGACTAGGTTGACACAACTAAGAGCATCTCCAGCCGTTCGCCCCTCCCAGGGGCTAGAAAAAGCACCGTCTCGGAACGAACCGACGATAAACTTGGGCGTGGGGGCGACCAGGTTCCCAGCCGCCCCATCCAGGTCGCCCCCAGACGCCCTTTTTGAAAAAGGAAATCAGCCAAACACGACACAAAATTCGTCCAAACTCGGCGATTTAATTGATATTAGTACAAAAACAAAAAACATAAATTAAAACTAACTAAAAACTACAGTACGCCTAGCACTACTACGCCGCCGCCCGCCTTCTGCATGCCGAGGAGCATGTAGAACCGAGTGTAGTCACCGTCGTCGTCATCGCCTCTTGTGTGCCGCCGTCGTCCCTGCTGCACCCTTGACCAGGGTCGCCAATGCGCGCGGGGGGGGGGGGGGGTGGACGGCCCGGGCGCCTCCTCGTCGTCGCTGTCGAGGATGACGATGCTGCCCTCCTCGCGTCTGCGGTGCCGAGCGGCACTGGCGCTCCATCTGCTCGCGGACATAGTCCGCCTTCGCCCACTTGAGGACGGTCTCGTCGGCGGCGGCCATGGCCTCGTGCTCCTTCTTCACAGGGAGCAAACCCGACTCGGTCTTCGGCCTGATGAGGCAGGAAGAAGAAGGAGAGGGCAACCGCCCTCGTTGATGACGAGGGCGCCGCCGCGGGTGCGGCATCTCCCGCGGCTCCAGCTTGACAGGGCGGAGCGCCGGCGAACCGGAGGAAAGAGAGACAGAGCCCGACGATGAGGGGGTCGCCGTCTCCATTCGCCGCGGCATCCAGGAACTACCGCGGCGGTGAGAGAAGGACAGGGGCGGCGGATACTCCAGGTGCGGTGTGTTACCGGTCTCGATGTGCTCGAGGACGGCTTCGAGGGTGCGGCCGGGCATGCCCCACCATTCGCGTCGCCCGTCGGAGTTGAGGCGGCCGTGGGGCAGGACGTCGTTTGTGGAGGCGACCTGGTCGGCGTAGCGACGGACGAAGTACATTGTCCACAGCGTGTGGCTGTGGGCGGCGTACCTCGGCTCGTTTCGCTTCTCCTCTAACGGCGACGACCGGATGCGCGCTATCTCGGTGCGCCACTCATCACCGGGCCGCCGCCGGCGCTCAGCCTCCATGAGCCCGGAACCCGCATGTCCGGGGGTGCCGGGTAATCGGCTTTGTAGAGAAGGTGCGCCTCATCCCCGCGCAGATGGCGGCGGCCGAAGTCGTTCGCCGCCTGGGAAGCGCTCGGCCATTGCCTATCGACGGGGGAGAGAGGGGCGTCGTAGAAGTCGGCGACGAGAAGGGGCGAGAGGGGCGTCGGTGGCGAGGGCTTGTGCGTTCACCAGCGAGGGAGGGCGACTTTTATAGTCGCGGATGAGCGGCGAGAGGGTTGCCACCGTGTGCCGCGTGGCGGGAGCGGGCGGGATGCGCGTCCCCCGTGTCTTCACTGCACCGCCCGTGAGGCATCAATGGAAGGGTGACTGGCGCGACAGTCTTGGCATTGATTCCCGCGGGAACCGAGATGATGAGGATGACAAAGACGACGAGTCGCTGACTCGGCGGGCCCATTTCATTTCGCGTCAAAAAAAATTTCTCTGACGCCCCCGGGCGCCCGCCGGGTTCGGCCTGAGTGCGCCGGCGCCAAAATCGGCCCGAGCCGGTGAAATATGGGCTTCTGGGGCGGGAGGGGCGACTGGGCCGATTTTTCGGACCGGCGACAAAAAAGCCTTTTGACGGGGGGAGGGGGGGAGGGAAGGGGCTTGTTGGGGGCGCGGCTGAAGATGTTCTAAATTGTCTAGTCTTTTTCATCATATCGACATTTTAGTTGCATTGACTAGAGCATGCATTTCTACACATGCTGACTGCCAATGCTTTGGAGGTAAGTAGAAAATGTGCCGAATATGCCTAATTAACTTTGTTCAAAGGAGAGCCCTCTGGGTGTTGTTTAAAGAGGTTAGGAAAATATTACAAAGGCTCCATCCACCGGAATACTTTAGGCGAGAAGCCGGCATAGTTGCTACGATTCTCACTCATCAGTAAGGTTGGCAGTTGTTGTCATCAGGACTCAAATCGGTATTGGTCTGGGTTTCTTTTGAGTAAACATATTTATATGCTCCATTGCATATTTTTTTTGAGACAAAAAAAAATATGCTCCATTACATGGCATGGCATGAGGTTCTTTGCCAAATTTACGAGAGGACCAGATTAAAAGAAGCCAAGAAAAAGAAAAGTCCACTTTGTCCGTCCATCCAGGCCGTGCCCGGGCTTGGGCTCCAAGCAAATGACCATCAGGCCTACGCAACAACCTGCACGCCCACCCGCCGGGCCACTTTTTTCCTCACAGTTGGGCTTCGGCCACTTCTCTATCGGGCCATGCAGCCCAATTGCGAGAGCTAATAACTTGTCTCGCAACCTGCCGATGACTATCCCAGAGGACCCCTCAAGAAAAAACTATCCCAAGAATCCCCCACAGCGGGCACGTCATGAGAGGTAGCTGTAGATGAGCACCAGGTCCACATCCGGCAAATTGCGCGCGGGGGACGCGGCCGAAGCCGTCGCGCTCGCCCGCGCCCACGAGAGACTTTGCGCGCCCACACCCCATGCCGGAGCCCACGGGGAGGCGACGGCGACGGCCCGGCGCCCCCGAGTGCAAGTGGCATCCACGCCCACACCACCAGCAAGCAGCAAGCAACAGCAGCGATCCCGTTCATAGCGCCCCAGCAAATACGCGCCACCGTGTGCGCAGTGCGCACGGACGGCGAGGCATCAGAGGGCGAGTTCTGTTTGGGCCCGCCGGAGCCGTTTAATCGGAGGTCGGGTTCTGTTTGGGCCCGCCGGGTGCGAGGAAGACGGCCGCGTGGCGTGCTGCGACCGATCGATCGTGTGGCTCTCTCATCATCCACGCCACACAGGAATATATTCGTTCTCCCGTTACAGGAACAGGATGGATGGTGCAGTGCACCCATGCACGGCATGCACCCACGACGACCCACCCATGTGAAAGGTTCCGCGGCTTTTCCGCCCCTTGGCTCAGTGCGTGTCGCTTGATCCAGATTACTCCTTTTCTACAGCACCGGCTCCAAAGGAGAAGCACCCAATGATTCATCGTGCTATCATGTGTGCAAAGTTTTTGTTCACTGTTGGAAGCTTGGTGTGTTACCAGCAGTGAGCAAAAGGCTTAAACGGGACTTTTCTATAAATTGTGCACTGAGCCAGGAGTAGTAGTAAGAGCATCTATGGCCCAACGCCCCAAACTCGTCTCAGACGCCCGGGCAAACGGTCCGGTCACTCAAATACGATCCAAACAAATGTCTTAAACGTGTCTCAAATGCCCGGGCTGACCAGCGCCCCTCGTATCCAGCCCAAAAATGAGGCGGACATGGGGCCGTCCGTCCGTCGCGTCGGACCCGACAACCCGACCCCATCTGAAAATGCACCAAATCGACCTACCGGATCCATTTGCTCTCTCCTCTCTTCTTTCTCCTCCTCTACGTCCGTCTCGCCGCTCTGCCGCCGTGTACGCTCCGCATCCGTTCCTAGCCTCTATGCCGCCAGCTTCGGCAATGCAGTCCTCTCTCTCATCCTCGCCGTCGGGGACGTCGCTGCCGGCCTGGACGCCATCGTGTTACGTCTGGTAACCCTCTGGCTCCGACTTGCGCTCTATGGGTTTGACACACTGTCTGACCAGATTTTTTGTGATTTTATTAGCGAAAACGATGAATTCCAAAACTTGGCCGAGGAGGGGCTGGCGGAATCAGAAACTTTGTGGTAGCTCATGACATTTGTGTTATTTTGCACAATATGATTGTCGGAGGATGTGGGTGATGGTGTTGCCCAAACCAATGATTTTGAATCACACAGAGAACAAGTTGAAATCCCGAAAGATTAAGATGCAGCTCAACTTATGAACTTTCTGCAGATGCATCAGAATCTTTGAAACCATCAGGTGCACACGCAGCTACTCAATGATCACAATGAAAACCAGAGACCTAATGTTTGAGTTGTGCACGTAAATAAATTTTATGTAATAATATCTATGTATTTTCGATACCAACATTTGTTATTTACATGCGACAATGTCGTGTATGATGGGCATGCATGGATTAAGAGTCCGAATTTGAGATGCGTGGATATCAGGCACAAGATATGAGGGGCCAGCAGGCATTGTTCGCGGACGCGCGCGGACGTATAGGAGGCCGGATTTGCCAAGCCGGTTGTAGATGCTCTAAGGAAGGGGGTTTGTATCCTTTGAACCAAAAGTCCAAATTAAGTTTCGTTTGCATATGCGTGTACTTTGTGACGAGGCTTTCTAATAAATCCACTTTTGAATACGTTTTGATGAGCTTTTAAAACTTCATAAATTTGAAGTGTCGAAGCTTAATAGGAATGAACGAAAAGGTTGCAAGTTTTAAAAACTAAAACTGAAAACCCGGTGTTCCCTCGTGCCAAATTCCAACAATTATGCGGATCGCAAAACAATCATGCGGTCTAGCAGGGATTGGTAGGCGCGTGCCCCTGCAAATTTCCGTTTTAGCCTGGCCGTGGGAGGCCAAATTTGCTACATCGTTGTCATCTCTCAGCTTCACGTCTTCTTTTTCTTCTCTGTTGTAATGCAAAAATGTGACATTTAGCAACGGTAGGCAAATGCTGCAATTGGCATGTACTATTCGGCCTTGCGGAAATAAATGGACTATTTAGCACGCCTCGTAAAAGAACCCAATTTCCACACCAAAGAAATTTTGAACCGATATCATATATACCGCATATATAAATATTGTAGCTTGCTATATAATTATATGCCACACACAACAAGGAACAATCTTATGCGAAGCTAGGGAAGGCAACATATCATACGCACAATTTATGGCTCTATGTACTTTCCTTGCTAGGAAAAAAAAACATGTTAAATTTCCATTCCCCTACCCAAAGGTTATCAAACAGGTTGTGAGTGTATTGCTCGAATCTTTTACAATATGCTCTGAGATTTGAGATGTTACCTCTCTTTGTGTTTACATGATGTTTTATTTATGTATAATGATCAATATATCGATTACTTCGTCACATTGTTTTGTGACGAGAACTTACTTTATTGATATAAATGTCCCTTTCTTAATTGCATCAGAAGTTGACTATGAGAAATAGACATCAGTTGGTAATCTTGTACCTAAGCATCTACCCAAGCTAGGAAATTCTCCAACTCAAAAAGAAAACTAGCAAATTTTCATTATAAAAAGTGGTTGGCAATATTTTTTCTCTCTTTTTCATTGACGATTGGGCTTACTCTATTTTTGGGTAGCCAATAATTAAGATTCAGATTTGTTGACATCCTCAGTGTCACCAAACATAACGGGACATAAGTCCATCCACCATGTGCATCCAATATGATAATGGGTTCGGTTTTCGCCCGGTTTTTCATTAATTAACTGGGCAATTCTCTTCTTCTTAATTAATCGATGAGGCAAATCTTTTGTCTCTGTTTCAAAAAAAATGATAATGGGTGGTGGAAAATGTTTTGTCTACCTCTACGACTTTTTAAAGTTCGCTAGCTTCGCAGGTGGGATGCCTTGGTGCAAATAGTATATTTTCCTTCTTTCTTCCATATCACTCACACAAAGCCACACATGTTAGATAACGTGCCGGTGCAAGGTAGGGAAAAATATAGCATGGTGGCACGTATAGGAGCCCGGAGGGCAAAATGATGCAAGCTCCTATGCCATTTGACAAAATCTAGACCCAACGAAGTGGACATGGGTCGTCACCATATATTGATATCATAGACCGCCATTGTGAAGAGCATTGCGAAGACGACAAAGAATGAGTTGTATATTTTGTTGGGGGGGGGGGGGTATTTGGCGGCCTGTAGGAAACATAGCTTATTTATACGAGATTTGAGAGAATCAATAGAAAATATAATGATATGGCATGGTTGTTTAATTTGGGAAAAATAAATTTGTATTTGTGTGGGTAATTTTTTGTCCCTCTGGCCAGTCTTGTTATCAAATGAAATTTCAAATCGATTTCACCTAAAAAACGTAACTTGCTCTCAAAAAGAAATTCAAATCAGTTTCAACTAAGAACAAAATTAGCATGCACTTCCAAAATCCTAGGGTCACATAAGCAAACCAAGTATGCCATGGTACTACCTACTTCCTCCGTACCAAAATATATATACATAAAAAATTGACACCGTCATAGCGTAAAAAAGAACGTTGTATATTTTGATAGAGTGTTAAAATGAAAAGCTTAGTATTGGGCGTGCCTGGTGGATGCCCTCGGGCCGGATGTCATCTGGAATCTTTCATGCTGAGTTGATCTTTCGAGAGGAAACAAGATGGGTACAAATACTAGGAGGAATATTATCGGGGGTGAGAGGAGAATGGGAATGGTCAGGTCACCAAGATAAATGGAGGAGCGGAAAGGTTAGATCAAATCCAGCCAAGCAATCCCGATATCCTCAACCTCCCCCTCCATTGGACCAGAAGCGCACGGCCAAGACCCGCCGCAACAACAACGCCAGGCACCAAACAAAAAAACCAATCACTCCAGAAAGTTACGCAGAAAGAAAAGAGGAGGAGAAAAAAACCACCTCCTCTGGCTCGTGCGCGTGCGCCTGCGCTCACTCCAGTCCGAGGCGAGAAAAGAAAAATCGCCTGACCCAATCCAATCCAGCGCAGCGCCACTGTTCCCGGGATTCTCGAGAGGCTGAGCTACCCGGTTCTTGGCTGACTACATGGTTTCTTCGGCGTGTTCTTGATCCGAGGAGTGGGAGGCGGGGTTTTCTTTCTTGGATAGGAGGTGGTGGTTCTTGGACAGGAGGGGATAGGGTTGTGGGTTGGCCGGCCATGTCGGTCTCGTCCTCCTCCATGTGCGGCGGGGACGCCGGGATGAAGTGCGTGGTCTGGTTCCGGAGGGACCTCAGGGTGGAGGACAACCCGGCGCTGGCGGCGGCGGCGCGCACCGCCGGCGAGGTGGTGCCGGCGTACGTGTGGTCGCCGGAGGAGGACGGCCCCTACTTCCCCGGCCGCGTGTCGCGGTGGTGGCTCAGCCAGAGCCTCAAGCACCTGGAGGCCTCGCTCCACCGCCTCGGCGCCGCCAAGCTCGTCACCCGGAGGTCGCCCGACTCCGTCGCCGCGCTGCTCCAGCTCGTCCGCGACACCGGCGCCACGCACCTCTTCTTCAACCATCTCTACGGTTTGCTTCCTTTTCGGTTCAAAATATATGCCTTGCTTGTGTTTGCTCGTGCGCGTGTTTTCTAAACAACACAAGAAATACTACTCTTGTCGGCCGACATCTCCTGTCGATGATCCAAATCTGTGGTTTATTACCGCTATTTCTCTTGAACTTCTTTAAATTTGCTAGATGAAACGAAGCAGCATCTTTTATATTTGTTGTTCTTATTTGTGAGCTTGCATCTGATTTGCTCAGGTTGAACCAGATCTATATTATACTACTACAGTAGTACTATGTTATCATGTCATATCACATCCCAATTTATTATGCTTTCCGGTGATATGGCACAACTCATGGCAAGTCAATTGGAGTAGCGAGTCCCAATTTAGCAATCTTGCGTTTACGCTTCCATACTAACTAGGTATAAACTATGAACATTTCCAGCAACTCCGTCCTTAATTGCCAACAGTTCTTGATGCCACCAACCAACCAAATCATTTTTTCTTTTCGAGGGGTACACCAACCTACCAATTCAACGAGGCAGTAACCGTATCTAGCTGTATTCTCCGTTTAGGCACTTGCACTTTCTGCTACAGTCTCAGTTAATTGCTTGTGCTGAGACTCCTCATCCATTATCTAACTCAAGAATCAGTCAATCACTGTGTCTTGGCCATCTTTTCAGACCCGATCTCGCTGGTCAGGGACCACCGTCTCAAGGAGATGATGACGGCAGAGGGCATCGTCGTGCAGTCTTTCAATGCCGACCTGCTGTATGATCCATGGGAGGTCAACGATGATGAAGGCCAGCCGTTCAACATGTTCATGCCGTTCTGGAACAGGTGCCTCAGCATGCCGTATGACCCCCCCGCGCCACTGCTGCCCCCTAAGAGAATCAACTCAGGTGCTTGCCCAACTGAAACATTATAAGTAAAATAATACTCCCTCCGATCCAAAATAAGTGTCGCAGTTTTATCCTAAGGTTGAAGGGAGTAGCAGCTCAGGAAAGTGTTACCAGTCACTTCTTAGGTTCATGAATCATGAAACTATATTTTTATAACCATAATAAGTAGACAAAGTGATAGAATATTCTGCAGAATAAAAATGTTCAACCTTCTGTGTTTAAAGCATAATGGTTTTATTCTAACAAGCACTGCACCACAAGTTGATATTGGAATGTATTCTAAAGTTGAATCACTGGCAAAATATATATTCAACAGGTGACCTATCCATGTGCCCATCAGACGATCTGATTTTTGAGGATGAGTCGGAGAGGGGAAGCAATGCCCTTCTGGCACGAGCATGGTCACCAGGCTGGCAGAACGCGGATAAGGCGCTATCTGCCTTCCTGAACGGCCCTTTGATTGACTACTCGGTGAACCGCAAGAAGGCAGACAGCGCAAACACCTCCCTCCTTTCACCTTACCTGCATTTTGGCGAGCTGAGTGTGCGCAAGGTTTTCCACCTTGTTCGAGTGAAGCAACTCGTGTGGAGCAACGAGGGCAACCACGCAGCTGAGGAGAGCTGCACTCTGTTCCTCCGATCTGTCGGTCTCCGGGAGTACTCACGGTATCTTTGCTTCAACCATCCATGCAGCCATGAGAAGCCCCTCCTTGCACACCTCAGGTTCTTCCCTTGGGTGGTCAACGAAAGCACCTTCAAATTTTGGCGCCAGGGACGGACTGGTTACCCTCTTGTTGATGCTGGCATGAGGGAGTTGTGGGCAACTGGATGGCTGCATGATCGGATACGTGTGGTAGTTTCAAGTTTTTTCGTCAAGGTCCTTCAACTACCATGGCGATGGGGGATGAAGTATTTTTGGGACACTTTACTGGATGCTGATCTTGAGAGTGATGCACTTGGTTGGCAGTACATCTCTGGCTCGCTCCCTGATAGCCGGGAGCTCGACCACATTGACAACCCTCAGGTACGTGCAATTACTAATGTCTATATAAAACGAGACAACTTGGCGATGACGAGTAGTGCTAAATACTGATGCTTTCTCATGTGAATCTTTATGAATTGTATCAGCTCGAAGGCTACAAGTTTGATCCACATGGGGAATATGTCCGACGGTGGCTTCCTGAACTTGCAAGGCTGCCAACAGAATGGATACACCACCCATGGGATGCACCTGCCTCTGTGCTGCAAGCTGCAGGAGTTGAGTTGGGCTCCAACTATCCTCTCCCCATAGTTGAGCTAGATACAGCCCAGGTCAGGCTGCAAGAAGCCCTGTCAGAAATGTGGCAGCTTGAGGCAGCATCCAGGGCCGCAATGGACACTGGAATGGAGGAAGGCCTGGGCGACTCATCGGAGGTGCCACCAATCGAATTTCCCCAAGATTTGCAGATGGAAGTCCATTGGGAACCAGCCCGGGTAGCGCCCAATGTGCTCACAACTGCACAGAGACGCCAGGATCAGATGGTGCCTACCATGACAGCTTCACTCAACAGGGTTGAAACAGAAATTTCTGCTGATTTGGGGAATAGCGTGGATAGTAGAGCAGAGGTTCCGTTCCGCATGCATTTTGAGCCACGGACTGAGAGGGAGGAAGTGATTCAAAGCACGGGCAATGCAGCTGGAACTAATGGCATTCACCACCACAATAACTTTCAGCAACCTCAGCACCGTATGAGAAATATTTTTGCGCCATCTGTGTCTGAAGCGTCAAGTAGCTGGACCGGGAGAGATGGTGGCGTGGTCCCAGTTTGGTCGCCTCCTGCAGCATCAGGCCATTCCGAAACTTATGGAGCCGATGAAGCTGATGTTTCTAGTAGGAGTTATTTGGATATGCATCCTCAGTCACACCGGATAATGAACTGGCATCAGCTATCACAGTCATTGTAAGTCACACACACGTTAGCTCATTATTCTCGATAAACTGCATTGGTGTTGCCCTTGCATTGCAATCTGTAAGTTTTTCAGGATAGTGTGAGAGATTACGTTAGTGGTACTTTATACCAGCAAAGTGTCTCACTGCAAAAAAAAAAAAAAAAGAACTCCATAAATATCTAAAAAGAATGTTTTATATGTGAAGCAGCATTAAGGGCTAAAATCACGCGTATATACCTGGAGACACTACCAATGAGTATATCAATTTTGGTATGAACCAAATGTTCTTTTAAGATGAAGAATCTAGCTGCTAGAGTGCCATACGATCTGATACAATTTCAATTCCTAAATAAGTTGAAATAGGAGGAACAACCTATTTATTTTACCTCAGTTTGCACATGTTTTTTCAGTTTATTGTGTTTGTGGAATTGGAACTGAAACCATATCTGGGATTCACGCTACAGATCGCCCACAAATATCAATTCTGCTATAGCAATGAGTTCCTCATCATTTATCTTCAGTTGTTTGGTTGTTCCTTAGCCAACTCATGTGGATGAATGCTAACTAGTAGCTATTTTTTTGAGAATGAATGCTAACTAGCTGTTCTTATACAAAAATAAAATATAGCATCGTTACATTGCCGTTTGCAACATTGATACCAACATGCATGGCTATCACTCATATACGAAGAATCTTGAATTGCAGGACAACAGGCAGGGACGTGGAGAACTCCGTGCAGCCAAATTTCATCGGTTAGAGTTTTCCGGACGCAGAGTGGAGACTCGCAGACCTGTGATGTATAGTCGGAGGAGCGTGCAAGGCAGGCGTCTTCGTGGAAGCGATAATAGCTATGTAAATCTAATCCTCTAGAACCTGCAAGGATATATGCGTTATATATAGCTTTGCTAGAGTTGGTCGAAAAAGGATGTGTATTATTGATCATCAGACAATTGAGGGTTTCCTAGTGGGGGATGCTTATATTTTTTTTGTAGGGTGTGTGTTATTATATGTCTATAGCTGCAAACTCCCCTGTGATTGGCAATCTTTGGTTACTCCTGGACGGTTTTGTGCAATCAGAATGTATATATTGACATTACCTGCTGCTGCTATCACTAACTGTGTGATGTGGATTGATGTGCTGTGTTTCTTACGGTAGGCGCGACGGCAATTTTGATAATGTGAAACGAACACGGCACCATAAGGACGTGCGATGGGCGATGAATATATACGGTGGAGAATGCACGCAGCATATGTGCGCGGACTAAGATCACGAGATGCCCCACTAAGTATTGCTACCTTTGGAGCCAGGACCACTGCATGTTTAAGCCCTAGCCGCCCCACATAAATAGAGCAGAAAGCGGCGTAGCTTTCATACAGATTGACATGTACTTCCTCCATCCCATAATATAGGATGTTATTACATCAACATATTATAAACGAACCTGAGGCCCATTGATTGCAATTGGCACAAAGTAGCAAATTGTCCCATGAGAGCAGGTTGGGACAACAAAAATAAGACGTACATTTCCTATAAATAGTTTTTGCATCCACATAACTGCAGAAACACATGGGATACATGAATTCAAAAGTAACCTCAATAGCCAAACTCGCTCAATCAATTCAACCATCATAAAGTCAAGCATACACCATACTATTATAATTCTAACTGGACATATGATTCCAAGCCTCGAAGGGCACTGCTATCACATCAAATGGCTAAATCTAGTGTATAAAAGCTTCAAATTAGAATCAACATATAGAACCCAATGCATTGTTACATTCCTTGGTGAGAATGTCGGTGGAAAGTATAGTCGAGCGTACTTTATGACTTGCGCCGCCTTATTTCATCATCACTGGAGCAAGGTTCCATTTTCCGCTGTACACTAGAACCACAAAAAATCTGGCTTTCCTCAGGTTCATACTCACAATCTCCGAGATTAACAATTTTCCATGGAGGTGGTGAAATAGCTGTGTACATACAACAGTAAACTTGCATGCTCCAAAGAAAAAGAAAAGAAAAACAACAGGGAAAATCAACCTAAACTCTTCCCACCAAGGCCCTCGTAAAACAAGATGTATCCATGATCTGTGTTGCCCGAGTATTCGTGCGAAGAGCCGAAGAACGTTTGCAGGGTCGACTCTTCAACCATCTCCACGTTTTCATCATCGAAGAACAGCCAGTGGTTGTGGCTTTTTACGAGGCTTACATAATGGCCATGGTTGGGGCCGCTTCCAACATGGACCACCACAGCAAAGAGAGAGTATTCAGTATCCACATCATCAGATGTACTGCTGATCTTCAGCTCCATGGGGAAGACAACCCGATACGAAAGTTTCTTATACCGCCCAAGCTGCTCAATGTACTTAAAGCGCTTTAGGTGGATCACCAATATATGGGGAGCCTTCTTGATCTTCATTCTCTTCTGTGCTTCTTGCAAACTGGAACAAGGCAAATTAAGTTAAACTGATGTTTCCTCCCATGGTAGCTAGAAAAATTATTTCTTTCCGTTTCAGCCAAAATGTGTTCTGACACAAGGATGAAGAAAAGAGATCGTTAAGGGCTTTATGCTGTTTGCCCGCATATACAAGAATAAAAGGAGATCACTTGGGGCTTTATGATGTTGCCCACATATACCAGAAAAATGGGTACTCAAGGCATGAAATGGAGATGGCTAGTAGAAACACAAACCAATAATAGGTCAAAGCAAATACTGCATGATGAGAACAAGAAAAACAGTAGAAGGCAAATATGGTATAGTAATAACCTGCAACATTTGTCACAGAAGAATTTGTCCTCGGCATTTAAAGTCTCAGTGGAGCTGAAATTTTTCAGGCAGCTTGTAATGGAACTATTCTGCTCAATGTCAACACTCAGATCAAAAAACGTTTCGTCCCTTGCAGTTACTGTCTCACATCTTAAGCATTTGGTTTCATTGGTCAGTATGCCCTGTGTAGGTTGTAATAAAAAAAATATAAAGATAACAACAAATAGGATCTTGAAGAAAGGGAACTAGGTAACATCATGTCCAAGTCATTTCTGATAAGTTCAGTCACCTGGAAATTCTTATGGACCAAGGTAACAGGTGGTTCTTTTTTAACTCCATTGGCCAAAGGTTGAACTGGCCCATTTGGAACTTTTTCAGGAGATGATGATTGGGGTGAGTCCTTCGCAGCACTGGACTCTTTCTCCAGAATATCAACAAGCTCATTCAACAGAAAATTTAAGAACTCATGAGCATCCTACAGAAATATCATGAACAAATATGTTATTCAAGATACGTACAAGTAATGCTTTCTCGATTGTACCAATAACTACTTGGAAGGTTATTCCTAAGAGACTGTTTTACAAAGGTAGAATGGTTAAACAAACGCATAATAGCAGATAAAAGCACATGCCTGAGAAGACAAACACTACTACATATAACATGGCTGAGTTTGCCGTGTGAAATATCACAGAATATTGTTTAAAACGCAACCCTCAGTCCATCACTTGGATAAGTCACTGCAACATTTAGCACTGTATATTTACAAAGGCTGCCTTAAGTTGCATCAATAAGATCATCATGAGGATATCATGGCACAACCACTGACATGTACTGCTATAATATGTGTCGAGTTACCTGGTGCATGTAGCTGCGAAATAATTCATTTTGTTTCTTCACTCTTTGGACAAAACGTTTTGGAGCAATAACGCCTGTCTTTTTCTTTGATTGACTTACCTGCATGAAATATTATGAGATGTCATACTTTCGGGAAATATTATAAGCTTTCATTAATTCAGTACAAACGGAAATGTCCTGCCACAAGTTCCATATCACATAAAACATACAGAAAAGACTATGCAGCAACGATGACACACATGGATGGAGAGTAATAATGAATAGGTGGTTAAGAAACCTTGCCATCATTGATATACAACTTCATATAACAAACATTATATATATGTTGGTCACTAGGTGTTCATCACCCTATATTGTGTGGATTCATTTTTCAAACCCCCATCAATAATGATAGAACATGGCCAAAGCACTATACAATTCCAAGTCAATTTGCAAAGTAACAACATGCTCATTGCGCAAACACAATTACATATCACTAGGTTAAGATCTCCACTTTACCTGCATGAAAAGATCTGCCAAACAAGTCAAAAGATTTTCCTCTGCATCTCCCGGATTTTTATTATTCATATAATATTCCAGTAGCTGCTCCCTGAATGGAGTGCAAAAATAAAGTGCCTGAAACAAAAGTATGGGTAAGGTTCATGAAATAATGCACTTGTCATATGTGTTAGAACAGACGATTACAAAGCACGGCAAACAACTATCTGGTAATAACAGGATATGAGCAAAACATTTGTCACAAAGAAAGAACAGAACATAACTAAACTGGACAAAATATAGCATAAGAATTGATAACATCAGTAGATTGCGAAAAGTACAAACCTACATGAAAAGCTAAGACCTAAGATAGCACATCATGAAAGTACATCCAAGCCAGAAAACGCCACTCCTATATCATAGCTACATCATTGTGCAAATTGGCAGCTAAAAGGTATATAGTGTATAAGTGAATAGAGAATACACAAAAAGGATTTATTTCACAAGCATGAAAAGTATTGTTGTATTTAACAAAACTAAAACAATCTCAGGAAAAAAAAAGTTACTCCTAGATCTTCTCTATGTCATGGAGAATATGGGATAATGATAGCTAAACAATATATACAGTCTAGCCTGCCTGCATATCCACAATATGCACCAAATCGCATCTTACTATTTTACACTGAACCTGGACCTTCTCCCAGTGATGAAGTACTTCCTCCGTTTCAAATTATAAGATGTTTTGGATATTTTAATATGGACTACATACATAATAAAATGAGTGAACAAACAAACAAAAACACGTCTAAATACATCCGATTTAGAAAAAAGTTAGAACATCTTATATTAGTAAACGCAGGGAGTAACTTTCAGTGTAATCATGGTGGAGCAGAATTATATAAACAAGGTGAGAGACCACATTGGTGAACAACTGCTTGGCGTGTGTGTAATGAGCGTGCAACCTTACATGAGACACAACAAGGGTTCGGCAGGAATTTAGAATGGATAGTAATCTCTCAACGATTTCTCATGTTACCTTCTTTTAGTTAAGATAGCTTTCTTAGGGGCTAAGCCAACTGACCAATGAAAGGGATAACATGTTGACGCTCTATTAGGAGCTTGGGCTAGAGATAGACAAGTTACCAAGGCAAATCATCAAAATAGAATGGCAAACAACCCAGTGGACGCTCTTAATTAGAAGTAGATAAACAGAGGCATATTGACACGCCTCTAACTTGCAAGCAATCTTGCTGAAAGGCATTTAATCTTCGTAAAAAGGTGTGTTTCAGATAAATGCATCAATTTCGGATATTGAACCGGCGCACTTAAATCTATTTCGGATATACAGTGTTTAATTCGAAAGATTTTGGAGGTATCAATGTATTCGCAAAAGACAAGCTTGTACCAGTATTCCAAATGGTACGATGTTGTTACTATAACTGGCTGTAATAAATTCTTAAACACGCTAACGACATACTATGTGAACACAGTGCAATCATAACCAAACATCAATATGTTACATAACTCATAACAGTTTGCGTAGTTGCATCGACGAAGAATTCCACCAATATCAACATATATATTTTCACATCACACCCACACGGTGCAGAACCTAGTGAGCATCTACTATGCCAACATAACAAGGAGCATATTCAACCCACCCGCAAGCAAACAAAGGCGCATCAGCGGCTATCGAACTAACACCTAACTGAACCATTTACACATGTATACTGCACAGATTACCGCTTAGCATGCAAGGCGCAACAAATCTATAAGCTACAAGTTCCCGGGATAGGATATGAAGACCTGGAGCACACTGTTGCAGTAACAGGTGTTGCCGAAGTTCTCGAGGCCGAAGTAGCGCTCGCCTTCAGGGAACTGGTCGCCGAGAGCCTTCTCGAGCTTGGAGCCGCTGGCTCCCATGACCATCCACCGGTCCCACCACCCGGTGGCGGCTCCGGTGAGGTACCGGAAACCTGACCCGAGCCCGGAGCGGCTCCTCTCGGCCGCCGAGGAGGCCAGGGCGGATCTAGATGGTGCGCGCACCGGGTATTTGTGGAGGTTAGCTTGGGATTGAGCAATCACTGTATGGACAAGAGCTCATACCTCAAAAACCGATGTCCAATATGCAGGCGGGGGTGGAGTCAGCGGCGACGCGATGGGGTAGAACGAGGACGGCGATGGCGGCGACGCGCGTGAGAGGCGAAGGAGTTGTGGGGGTGAGGCGCCGGCGGTGAAGCTTAGCTCGGCACGGCGGCAGCTCTAGGGCACGGCGGCGGTGGAGTACGGGAGAAGATTTTAGAAACTCATTGGTTTGGATTGGAACTGGAATGGAGCTTGGGTAGGTCAGAGTATGAGAGCAGCGTGGGGGGAAGAGTGGATCGGGAAGGAAGAGGAAAGGTACGGGATGGTGGGGAGGAAAAAGTCTGGCTGCGGAGTGGAAGATGTGTTTTGATGGTTCAGATCGTCCCCTGGCGTGACGATTGGTAGTAGTAGACGACGATGGGCAGAGATTTGACCGCATCAGGATAAATCTCGACTCCTATAAAAGTCTGAGTGGGTGATGATGGTGTGTCTTCCATCTGTCCTTTCCGATCGTTGGATCTGCATCCAACGCACCATAAGCAATCTGTGGCAAATTTTATAAAAAAACACCCGCTATTCATCACACATTTGCAGATGAACCCTTCAACCTGTCTCTCCCATTCAACTCTCCTGCCCCAACTTATCCGACCATCTTCTCCAGAAATCCAGAATCAGGGGACGCCGTACGAACCACCGCCGGCAGCGCTGGAATGGATCCAGCGATCTGGCCGCTGTCGGCGCCGTCCAACCCCACCCCTCTTGTGCCTTCTCTCGGCCCCATCTCCCACCGCCGCCACGACCCCATCCTCCTCCTCGTCCCCTCGCCCCTTCCCCATCTCATCCGATGTCGACCTCGGCAAGCAGGCTGACCACGCCGTCCGTCTACCGACGCCTCTACTGCCCCCTCCTCTGCTGCAGAGGCCTATGGTAGACCATTACTGCCACTTCCCCTCCTCCTTGTTGTCTCCTCCGACGCTGGTCGCCGCAGGTCCGCCGCCGACGCAGTACGTTCCTGACGCCTCTTCCTCTCCCGCAAACCCCCCCTCCCCCCCCCCTCCTCGATGTCTCATCCGCCACCTTCCCCCTCCCTTCCAACGTTGACTGCCGCAAAGTACGCCGCCGGCTATGAGATGCTCATCCTCAGCGGCGGCGCCGACTACTCCTTCCCCTTCTCCACCGGCGTGCTATTCTTGGCTACTGCCATCCTCCCGTGGCGCCTCCCAAATTCAAATTTTTCTGCCAAACCCGCGCGCCCAGGCGGAACAGTCTAGAAGCCAACCTTGCAGACCAATATATATATCAATTTTTCTGTCACACTAAGTTCAAATCCGCGCGCCAAGGTGGAGCTGTCTAGAAGCTACTCTTGAAGACGAATATAAAGCAAATGGGCAGGCATATGGGACTCACGCTGCTGCACCCCAAGAAGCCAAACGATGGTTACACAAATCTTCAGATTGAGCGGATTGTGAGGTATGGGCGAATCTTCTTACTTGTGCAATCGCATATATGTGCTTTGACAGAAACAGCTGATCCGATTAGGAGACCAAGCACCGGTACCTTTTCCCTATAATACAAGGGGAATAGCTTACTGTCCTTAGATTTGCTATGCTAATATGATTGCTACACAATAAATGCTAGCACTGATAATTAGTGAATACAATAGTAGTTTGGTTTTTTGTTCATCTATTGGCATAGATTGATGGACCGCAGGTAGCTACATTCTTGTCACTTGATCTTATACTTTTGTAGTACCACATTATACATGCATTGTGGTATTGCTTACAATTGAGATCTTGAAGTTGTTGCTTAAGTTGACCAAATAGTAAATATGCAAATCTGCACATAAATACTCAGTGGCGGCTGCAACTACAATTGGATTTGTTTCTCGCTAAATCACTGATTTTTGAAATGGCAACCCACATGGCAGGTCCAAAACATACTCAACAAGCTCAGAAATTAGAAGTCTACAGGAGAAACCCTTGGATTTAGGTGCGAAACTGAAGAACCACAAGGTGAGGACATACTGGCTGAGTTAGGATAAATATTCAGTATGAGCACTCATTCAGAGATTGGTGATTGTGTTAGAGATTTATAAGGAGTGCATCTTGTTTCATACTTCCCTGTTTCATACTTCCATGTTTTGTACATGCTGATGTTCATATCATTTGTTTTGTTCATATTGTTACTTAATGACGATCAAATTTATCATATGTGCACTTTTGGATCTAAATATAAATTTCTTTAAATCTATTATACCTGTGCTTGGGTTAAAATGAATTATCCAGTTGGCTTTTGGCAAGGAATAATATTCTTCTTCGATATAACATTCCTATTGGATTTTGTGTTTTGAACTTTTAATTCATTTTTGGCTAACCTCATACTCTCTTTTGTTTTGGGGAGAAATATTCAGGTCTTGCACCCAAATGTTACAATCCTTGTGCCAACAAAGCGATAAAGGAAAAGAAAAAGGTTGCTATCTTATCCCTTATCGCTTGGCGGAACAATCTGTTTGCATATTTCTCAATTTGTATTATCTGACTATTGGGCCAACTTTAAATAACACAGTGGTCTACGACAATAATAAGTCCAACAGAACTGGCCTCAATGGCATGCCACAAACTCGGACAAGTCTATTTATACGCGAGCCGACATGTGTGACACATTTGAGTTACTCGTCTTCTTCGGATGATGAAGTGACAAACCAATCAGCTGCGATTTTTCCTACTAATAATGGTATGGTCACATCAATTGAGGACTTGGAGCGAGGAGAAAGCTCCAAAGGTAAGTCTAAGGCGAAAGTGTGTGTTTATGTAATTTTGTTTACCCACTTAATTAATTTCTCATAAAAATACTATAGGGCGAAAGCGTGCACGTGAAGCAATAAGATATGCTAGTCGTACACCAGAACAAATACAAGCAAGGCGAGAACGTGTGAGAGCACGTCGGCAAAGTTTAACACCAAATGAGAAGGAAAGGATTAATGCACAGAGAAGAGAGAAAAGAAAACGTATGACACTTGATGAGAGGAATGCAAGTCAGCGAGCACGTAGGCAAAGTTTGACGCTAGATGAAAGGCAAGAAAGGAATGCACGCCAGCGAGCACGTAGGAAAAGCCTACCACCCGAAGAGCGGCAAGCACTCCTAGCTCAGTGTAAAGAAAGCTACGCAGCTAAACGAGATACTCTATGTAAGGATTCGGTCGCACTGCAGTGCCCTAAAGGTTCATTGGCGGGACAACTATCATCAAGCTCTTATGCCTTTAGCTACCTAATTATGCTGGCACAAACTTCTGCTACAGTTCAAGGTAATTCTCACATACACATTCCTTTATCTCGCCAATTTTTCCGAAGGTGTTGCCGGTATTTTACACTATCATCAAAATACCAGGTAATCTTGAAAGCATACCTGAAGCGGTGGAAGAGGATCACATAGTTTACACTAACACAGGTATGCTATGGTATGGATGCCTTCTTTTCTCTACTAAGTATGTTATAACAAACACTCAGAACCATCCTTATAACTTGGAATGGACAATTCATTATTGGCTCCCATTGGTTTCATATGTAGGTTCCCCAACAGAAAGCTTTGTTGCGGACGATGATGAGTCTGAAGAAGAAGATGACGAGTACTTCATATTTGCTGGCAGAGGTATTGCTAATGCCGTGGATGCCTTACTTTCCTACACATGTATTATAGTACAAAAACTGCAAGACCTATCTAACACTATTCATCTCATGTATATGTAGGAGATGATGAAGACTGTGATGACCTGATAGATGCATTTAAAGTAGATACCATTATTCCTGACCCATATGATGATTTCTACAAGAATATACCAGCAAGTACTCACACGCTGGCACCTAAACCTGATTGCAAGCATTATGGTGCAAAGAGGTTCCAGTATGAGTCAAATGGATTTTGTTGCCGGTCTGGAAAAGTTAAGTTAGCACACTTAGAACCACCCTTGGAACTTAAAATGTTATACACAAGTTCAGATCCCGATGCCGTGCATTTTAGGGATAACATTCGATACTTCAATGGACACTTTTCATTCAACACCCTTGGAGTCAGCCTGGACAACAGATACACAAACATGAAGTCAGGAGTCTATACGTTTCGAGATCACGGTCAATTTTACCACAACATCTTCTCATTTGGTCCAACTCAAGATGGGCCAAAGCATTTGGAACTCTACTTCTATGATGACGATCCCGGTTTACAACATAGGTTTCGACGCTCCCCGAACCTAGACCGAGATGTCATTCAAAAGCTTGTTGACATCCTCAAGGATAATCCTTATTCTCAAACATTCAGGAATCTAGGTGGAGTCGATGACCTTGAGGAATACCGTATTGAACTGAACACCGACATGAGGTTGGATCAACGGAGGTATAATGTGCCTATATCATCAGAGGTTGCAACTATTTGGGTTGAGGGTAGTGAACTCTGTAAGCACTTTGATCGTAGCATAGTATTGTTCGGTAACAACAACACAAGATATAGCATCCAACCATATTATGGATGTTATGATCCGTTGTCTTACCCTTTATTCTTCCCAAGAGGGGAGATTGGTTGGCATCCTGACATCCCAAAGAATGGTGTTGGCTTGAATCAGATACTTCAGTCCCGTCGCAGTGGTCGACAGAGTCTAGGTAATTCATATAACAAAAATAACATGTGTTCATTTTGTTTATCCTCACTGTGCTTACTTTTCCTAATTCCCAATGTTGTCCTTTTGTTATCTCTCATTCTGTAGGTTCATGTACAAATAGTCAATTATGCGTCTTTGTTAGAGACTACTATTGCTACAAGTTTCAAATGCGTCGTGGTGTATTTAACACCATGCTATACGGTAAACGACTATCCCAACAATATGTGGTTATATGTACATCAAGGTTGAAACCTCAAGACTGGACTATATAAAAAAACACCAGAAACAAATACGTGTTGATCTATACCAAGGAGTTGTTGATAGCCTTCAAGCTGGGGAATACCGTGCGGATGCAGTGGGCAAACGGACTATAGTTCCTTCATCATTTATTGGAGGGAGAAGAGATAGGAGACGAAGATACCTTGATGCCATGGCCTTGGTTCAAAAGTATGGAAGCCAGACATTTTTTTAACCATGACTTGCAACCCTAATTGGGATGAAATAATTAGTGAGCTAGAGCCTGGACAAACTCCACAGGATCGTCCTGATCTCATTGTAAGAGTATTTCGAGCAAAGTTGGAAGACCTCAAGGTACAACTTTTTAAAAGGCACATTCTTGGTAAGGTGGCAGCATATGTATATGTTGTTGAGTTCCAGAAAAGAGGTCTACCACATGCTCATTTCCTCCTAATCATGGAGGGGAGGTACAAGCTAACATGCCCAGAGCAATATGACTGTCTCATATCTGCCGAATTGCCAGACAAATCCAAGTACCCTGAGTTGTACAAAATGGTCGTCAAGCACATGATGCATGGCCCTTGTGGAGTCCTAAACCCCAAGAACGTGTGCATGCAGAAAGGTAGCTGCAAGAACTACTATCAGGCGTTGCTACATCCATCTTGCCTAGAGGGAGGACTGCACACTCAAGGTTTAAAATACCATTGAACACCGAAGACAATGGGGTCTGCAGTTTCACCAAGCAAAGTGGGACAACTAAGCTTCTTATGAGGGCGTCTCTCATAATTTGGGACGAGGCCTCCATGACAAAGCGGCAGGCGGTCGAGGCCCTTGACAATAGCATGAGGGACATCATGGATCGACCTAACCTGCCGTTTGGTGGAAAGACAGTTGTGTTTGGGGGAGACTTCAGACAAGTGCTTCCTGTTGTTCGTAAGGGAACAAGGTCACAAATAACTGATGCGACGCTACGCAAGTCTTACCTTTGGGAGAATATGAGACAACTAAGACTTGCCCGTAATATGAGGGCTCAGAGTGATCCCTGGTTTGCTGATTACCTTCTCCGTGTCGGGAATGGCACTAAAGATACCGTGGATGATGATTACATACGGCTTCCAGATGAGATTTGTGTACCATACACCGGCGACGCCACTGATATTGGTAAGCTTATTGAAAGTGTTTTCCGGATGAATGTAGATGAAAACCTCTTGGATCCAAATTACATAACATCCCGAGCAATTTTGTCAACTCGGAATGAGTACGTTGACAAGATTAACATGAGTATGATTGAGAGATTTCCTAGGGAAGAGATGATGTACTACAGTTTTGATCACGCGGATGATGATCCACACAACTACTATCCTGCATAATTCTTGAATTCGTTAACACCTAATGGGCTACCTCCCCATATCCTAAAGCTGAAAATTAATTGCCCTATTATATTGTTATGAAACATTGACCCAGCGAGTGGTTTGTGCAATGGGACGAGGTTGATTGTCCGGGGATTCATGAGGAATGCAATCGATGCTGAGATTGTGTTGGGCCAGCATGCTGGTAAGAGGGTGTTCCTTCCTCGAATTCCCCTTTGCCCATCAGACGATGAGATGTTTCCGTTTAGGTTCAAGAGGAAGCAGTTTCCAGTTAGACTTAGCTTTGCTATGACCATTAACAAGGCACAAGGACAAACTATACCAAATGTTGATGTATACCTCCCTGAGCCGGTATTTTCACATGGGCAGCTCTATGTTGCTCTTTCTAGAGCTACATCTAGAAGTAATATGAAAATCCTCTCTCTCCAGGATAAGAAAAAGGATGGCCAGTCCAACTCCATTGCAAATATTACAAAGAACATAGTCTACAAAGAAGTTCTCAGCATGTAGCCCAAGGTATGAATCACTCAAGTACAATTAAAACTTACATCTATCTAACTAGGGTTATGTGGAGGATTTACAGAAAGACAACCTAGATACTTGCTTTAGTGTTCATGTTTTTTTTTTGTAAAAAAATTTATGTGTGTTTGAATTGTTTTTTAGTAGTTGTCTTTGTTGCTCCCTCTGTTAAAAAAATACAGACGACGCCGACAGCAGATGGCTTTGTCATCAGCGCATTTCGATTGCTTGGTAGCTCCACATCCAATTTTCAGGCCACACCCTGAATATTTGTTTCCTTTCTGTCTGTTATTGCCGTAGATAGGAGCGCTAGATGCTCGACGTGCTGATTCTTCCCCCTTATTATGCTGTTGTCATCGAGGATGTAAAGTTCCAAATGAGGTTGTGGTTCTCTAGATGCAGAGTTTTGGCATGTAAAAGAGAAGCAAACCATGTTGCACATGAACTGGCCAGGCTAGACCATCATTGTAAACTTGAGACCCTCTGGTGGGACTCCAATGTACCTGCCCTTGTGCCAGCCGTTGCAGTGGGCGAAATGCCTACTAAGTATTAGTAATATAGTTGTTGCTTTCCCGTAAAAAGAATATACTGTAGGTGCTTGTGTATTAAGTCAAGGCACTTTTAACTCGTTCTTGTTTCTTTCTTGTGGACCATTTATAATTGTGTGCTCAGTATATATTATGTACTGCTATGTTATTTGGATATATCTATTGCTGCCATTTTTCTTCACATTTTAGTCTGGTTTGCCTAATATACTAGCACGAAATTAGCATTGATGAATCCTTGAATAAAAGGTAACAACATATCTTGTTCTTTGTCCCCTCAATATGGAAGAGTCATGAGAAAATTGGGTAGGGAGAACAGTCTTATGTAAGGTGAAAATGGAGATAATAAATGTTTGCTTGGACAAGGGGGTTTATCAGTTGGAAATCATATGTTTGATTTTGCTCAATGTGTACCTATGAACAATATGGCATCATTTTGATCAATGTCTTGGTACATATTTTATTGTTCACTAGACTTCAAAATAATGTTCCAGCTGATCTTTTGTGATTCCGTAGCGTAGCACGGGCATCTTACTAGTACAAACTAGTAGTACTCCCTTAGAGCATCTTAGAGCATGTAAGAGCAACTACAATGGGGCGATCAATTTCGTGTGCTCGCGTTCGTTTGGGTCCGCGAACACAAAAGTCGGCCCAACGCACTGACCTAAACGAACGCGCGCCTATTTTTCGTCCGCATGCCGATCCATTCCCGGCCTATTTTTGAGTCGGATTTGCATCGGTGTGGACATGAGACGGACGCGCGCGCCCCTTCTTCTTCCTCCAGGCCCGCTGGTCGGTGGCAGTCTCCACCATTTTCCTCCATTTCCCTCCAAAAACTCTCCCGCCCGCGCGCTCTCCTGCCCCCCCTTCCCCCGCCCATGGACGACAACCTCGACGCCGCTGTTGGCCTCGCCTCCATCGCCTCGTCCGGCATGACAACCATCCCCTCCGGCAAGGGCAAGCCTCGCGCCCCCGCAAGACCGCCGTCGTGCCCAAGCCGAAGAAGACGCTGACGCCCGAACATCAGGCAAGGGAGTCGGCCAAGATGAAGGACCGGAGGCACGCGGTGGACGCGAGGGATGAAGCCATCGCGGCGGCCGCCGTTGCCGCCGCCGCGCAGCAGGAGGTCGCCAACGCCCGCGTCATGGCAGTAACAAGGGAGGTGCTCTATATGCTAGGGTTAAACCCTAGCCAGCACGACCTCGTCAACTCCCTCGTGGCCGCGGCAAGCATCGGCTCATCAGTGTTCCCTCGGATGGTGTTGCCTGACTCACCCCGCGCGTCGGCTTGCACACCGATGCCCGGCTTCCACGTCTACCCGCAGGCCTCCCGCCTCTCCGAGGAGTGCTCGCCCAAGGTGAGCATGGTGGCGCTTTCCACGCCCGCGCTCGTGCCCATCAACCTCAACGCCACACCGGTGGCCGGTGGTTCGTCATCCAGAGGTGCGAGGAAACGTGCGCGACAGATGCCAGCCGACCTGATGTCGGATGCACGCAACCTGTTCGACAAAATGCCGGCCTCCGGCGACTACATGCAGAACATGATCTTCGAGGATGGTGCGCTGGCCGCTGGCGATGCCGCCGGGGCTGGGTACGATCCCGACGAGACACAAAGCCAGGACAGCTGAGGAGCGTTCACGCCGTCCACCTTTGCTCAAGATCAGGCGCCCTTCATGCATTATCAGGTCAGCCTGGACCTGGACGGCTTCCCACTGGACCACGAGTTTCCAGAGGACTACGGGCAAGAGGAAGAGGACGAGTGCGACATTGAAGGGGAGCCTTTGTTTGAGGACTAGCTCCCTAACCAAGCCGCTGGGGTGAAGCCAAAGCAGAAGAGCAAGCGGACCAAGGCATACACGACGACCGTGGACAAGCTTATTTGTGAGTGTTGGAGAGATATTGGGCAAGACCCTAAGATGGGCGCCGAACAAAAGCATTCAACCTTTTGGATTCGCGTCCACCGTGAGTTCCATGAGCGCAAGAAGTTTCCACTGTACCAAATAATAAGCACGCGCGGGTGGGTGTCCATTTCGAAGCGATGGAGGGTGATCCAACAAGAGTGCAACAAGTTTTGCACCACTCTTGAGAGCGTCAAGGCCCGCCCCGTGAGCGGCATCGACATGCAAGACATGGTATGCTAGCAAGCCACCTGATACGTCCATTTTGCATCATGCTTTTATACCATTATTTATTGCATTATGGGCTGTTATTACACATTATACATCAATACTTATGGCTATTCTCTCTTATTTTACAAGGTTTACCATGAAGAGGAGGAATGCCGGTAGCTGGAATTCTGGCTGGAAAAGGAGCAAACGTTGGAAACCTATTCTGCACAACTCCAAAAGTCCTCAAACTCCACGAAACATCTTTTTGGATTTAATAAGAATTTCTGAGCGAAAGAAATACACCAGGGGGCCCACACCCTGTCCAGGAGACAGCCCCCCTATAGGGCGCGCCCCTATCTCCTGGGCCCCCTGGTGGGCCTCCGGTGTCCATCTTCTGCTATATCATCGCTTTTACCCTGGAAAAAATCATGGGAAAGCTTACAAGATGAAACTCCGCCGCCACGAGGCGGAACCTTGGCGGAACCAATCTAGGGCTCTGGCGGAGCTGTTCTGCAGGGGACACTTCCCTCCGGGAGGGGGAAATCATCACCAACGTCATCACCAATGATCCTCTCATCAGGAGGGGGTCAATCTCCATCAACATATTCACCACCACCATCTCCTTTCAAAACCCTAGTTCATCTCTTGTATCCAATCTTGTATCAAAACCACAAATTGGTACCTGTGGGTTGCTAGTAGTGTTGATTACTCCTTGTAGTTGATGCTAATTGGTTTACTTGGTGGAAGATCATATGTTCAGATCCTTTATGCATATTATTACTCCTCTGATTATGAACATGAGTATGCTTTGTGAGTAGTTACGTTTGTTCCTGAGGACATGGGTGAAGTCTTGCTATTAGTAGTCATGTGACTTTGGTATTCGTTCGATATTTTGATGAGATGTATGTTGTCTTTTCCTCTAGTGGTGTTATGTGAACGTCGACTACATGACACTTCACCATTATTTGGGCCTAGAGGAAGGCATGAGGAAGTAATAAGTAGATGATGGGTTGCTAGAGTGACAAAAGCTTAAACCCTAGTTTATGCGTTGCTTCGTTAGGGGCTGATATGGATCCATATGTTTAATGCCGTGGTTAGATTTACCATAATACTTCTTTTGTAGTTGCGGACGCTTGCAATAGGGGTTAATCATAAGTGGGATGCTTGTCCAAGTAAGGGCAGTACCCAAGTACCGGTCCACCCACATATCAAATTATCAAAGTACCAAACGCGAATCATATGAATGTGATGAAAACTAGCTTGACGATAATTCCCATGTGTCCTCGGGAGCTCCTTTCTCATTATTAGAACTTGTCCAGGCTTATCCTTTGCTACATAAAGGATTGGGACACCTTGCTGCACTTTATTTACTTTATTTACTTGTTACTCATTACTATTTATCTTATCACAAAACTATCTATCACCTACAATTTCAGTGCTTGTAGAGAAAACCTTACTGAAAACCGCTTATCATTTCCTTCTGCTCCTTGTTGGGTTCGACACTCTTACTTATCGAAAGGACTACGATTGATCCCCTACACTTGTGGGTCATCAAGACTCTTTTCTGGCGCCTTTGCCGGGGAGTGTAGCGCTTTTGGTGAGTGGAACTTGGTAAGGAAACATTTATATAGTGTGCTAAAATTTTCTGTTACTTGTCACTATGGAAACTAATCCTTTGAGGGGCTTGTTTGGGGTATCTTCACCCCAACCAGAGGAGCAAAGAGTTGCTCCTCAACCTACTGAACTTTATGAAAATATTTATTTTGAGATCCCTTCGGGTATGATAGAGAAACTGCTAGCTAATCCATTTGCAGGAGATGGAACATTGCATCCTGATTTACACCTTATCTTTGTGGATGAAGTTTGTGGATTATTTAAGCTTGCAGGTATTCCCGATGATGTTGTCAAAAGGAAGGTCTTCCCTTTATCTTTGAAGGGAGATGCATTGACATGGTATAGGCTATGTGATGATACGAGATCTTGGAATTATAAGCGATTGAAGTTGGAATTTCACCAGAAGTTCTATCCTATGCATCTTGTTCATCGTGATCGTAATTACATATATAATTTCTGGCCTCGCGAAGGATAAAGCATCGCTCAAGCTTGGGGGAGGCTTAAGTCAATGTTATATTCATGCCCCAATCACGAGCTCTCTCGGGAAATGATTATCCAGAATTTTTATGCTCGGCTTTCTCTTGATAATTGCAACCTGCTCGATACTTCCTGTGCTGGTTCTTATATGCTGAAGACTATTGATTTCAAATGGGACTTATTGGAAAGAATTAAACGCAACTCTGAAGATTGGGTTCCGACGATGGTAAGGAGTCAGGTATGACACCTAAGTTCGATTGTGTTAAATCTTTTATGGATACCGATGCTTTTCGCGGATTTAGCGCTAAATATGGACTTGACTCTGAGATAGTAGCTACTTTCTATGAATCTTTTGCTACTCATGTTGATCTCCCTAAAGAGAAGTGGTTTAAATATAATCCTCCTGTTGAAGTGAAAGTAGTTGCACCTATTACAGTCGAAGAAACGACTATTACCTATAGTGATCCTATTGTTCCTACTGCTTATGTTAAAAAACCTCCTTTTCCTGTTAGGATAAAGGATCATGCTAAAGCTTCTTCTGTTGTTCGTAAGAGTAATACTAGGACTTATACACCTCCTAAGCAAAATTAATGTTGAACCTAGTATTGCTATGGTTAAAGATCTCTTGGATGAGGATTTAGATGGGCATGTTATTTCTTTCTGTGGTGAGACTGCTAATATTGCTAGGCCATATACTAAGACACGTAGACCTGTCGTAGGCACGCCTATTATTTCTGTTAAAATAGGAGATCATTGTTATCATGGCTTATGTGATATGGGTGCTAGTGCTAGCGCTATACCTTATGATTTATATAAAGAAATTATGCACGACATTGCACCCCTTGAATTAGAAGACATTGATGTTACTATTAAGCTTGCTAATAGGGATACCATTAAACCTGTTGGGATTGTTAGAGATGTTGAAGTTTTGTGTGGGAAGGTTAAATACCCTGCTGATTTTCTTGTTCTTGCTTCCCCACAAGATGCTTTTTATCCCATTATTTTTGGTAGACCCTTCTTGAATACAACTAGTGCTAAGATTAATTGTGAAAAGAATATTGTCACTATTGGCATAGATGGTATGTCTCATGAGTTTAATTTTGCTAAGTTTAGTAGACAACCTCGTGAAAGGGAACCACCTGGTAAGGATGAAATTATTGGTCTTGCTTCCATTGCTGTTCCTCCAACTGATCCATTAGAACAATACTTGCTAGATCATGAAAACGATATGTTTATGAAGGAAAGAAGGGAAATAGATGAAGTGTTCTTAAAACAGGAACCTATGCTGAAACATAACCTTCACGTTGAAATTCTGGGGGATCCCCCTCCACCTAAGGGTGATCCCGTGTTTGAACTCAAACCTTTACCTGACAATCTTAAGTATGCTTATCTTGATGAAAAAGAAATATATCTTGTTATTATTAGTGCTAACCTTTCAGAGAAAGAAGAAGAAAGATTATTGAAAACTCTGAAGAAGCACCGAGCTGCTATTGGATATACTCTAGATGATCTTAAGGGCGTCAGTCCCACGTTATGCCAACACAAAATTAATATGGAAGACGATGCCAAACCAGTTAGAGATCCTCAAAGACGACTAAATCCCAAGATGAAAGAAGTGGTAAGAAAGGAGATACTAAAGCTCCTTGAGGCAGGTATTATTTATCCCGTTGCTGATAGTGAATGGGTAAGTCCTGTCCATTGTGTTCCTAAAAAGGGAGGTATTACCGTTGTTCCTAATGATAAAGATGAATTGATCCCGCAAAGAATTATTACATGTTATAGGATGGTAATTGATTTCCGCAAGTTAAATAAAGCTACTAAGAAAGATCATTACCCCTTACCTTTTATTGATCAAATGCTAGAAAGACTATCCAAACACACACATTTCTGCTTTTTAGATGGTTATTCTGGTTTCTCTCAGATACCTATGTCAGCAAAGGATCAATCTAAAACTACTTTTACTTGCCCTTTTGGTACTTTTGCTTATAGACGTATGCCTTTTGGTTTATGTAATGCAGCTGCTACCTTTCAAAGATGTATGATGGCTATATTCTCTGATTTTTGTGAAAAGATTTGTGAGGTATTCATGGATGACTTCTCCGTCTATGGATCCTCTTTTGATGATTGTTTGAGCAACCTTGATCGAGTTTTGCAGAGATGCGAAGACACTAGTCTCGTCCTGAATTGGGAAAAGTGTCACTTTATGGTTAATGAAGGCATTGTCTTGGGGCACAAGATCCCTGAGAGAGGTATTGAAGTTGATAAAGCCAAAGTTGATGCTATTGAAAAGATGCCATGTCCCAAGGACATAAAAGGTATAAGAAGTTTCCTTGGTCATGCCGGTTTTTATAGGAGGTTCATTAGGGACTTTTCTAAAATCTCTAGGCCTCTGACTAATTTATTGCAAAAATTGTCTTTGATGATGATTGTGTAGAAGCATTTGAAACACTTAAGAAAGCCTTGATCACTGCACCTATTGTTCAGCCACCTGATTGAAATTTACCTTTTGAAATTATGTGTGATGCTAGTGATTTTGTTGTAGGTGCTGTTTTAGGGCAAAGAGTTGCTAAGAAATTGAATGTTATCCAGTATGCTAGTAAGACTCTTGATACTGCCCAGAGAAATTATGCTACTACTGAAAAAGAATTCTTAGCAGTTGTGTTTGCATGTGATAAGTTTAGACCTTATATTGTTGATTCCAAAGTTACTATTCACACTGATCATGCTGCTATTAAATATCTTATGGAAAAGAAAGATGCTAAGCCTAGACTCATTAGATGGGTTCTCTTGCTCCAAGAATTTGACTTGCATATTATATTGATAGAAAGGGAGCTGAGAACCCCGTTGCAGATAACTTGTCTAGGTTAGAGAATGTTCTTGATGACCCACTGCCTATTAATGATAGCTTTCCTGATGAACAATTAGCGGTCGTTAATGCTTCTCGTACTGCTCCTTGGTATGCTGATTATGCTAATTACATTGTTGTTAAATATATACCGCCTAGTTTCACATACCAGCAAAAGAAAAAGTTCTTTTATGATTTAAGACATTACTTCTGGGCTGACCCACACCTTTATAAAGAAGGAGTAGATGGTGTTATTAGACGTTGTGTGCATGAGCACGAACAGGAACAGATCCTACATAAGTGTCACTCTGAATCCTATGGAGGACACCACACTGGAGATAGAACTGCACACAAGGTACTACAATCTGGTTTTTATTGGCCTACTCTCTTCAAAGATGCTTGGGGCTTTGATTATATGGGACCTTTTCCTGCCTCTAATGGTTATACACATATTTTAGTTGCTGTTGATTACATTACTAAGTGGGTAGAAGTTATTCCAACTAGTAGTGCTGATCATAACACTTCTATTAAAATGCTTAAAGAAGTTATTTTTCCGAGGTTTGGAGTCCCTAGATATCTTATTACTGATGCTGGTTCACATTTTATTCATGGTGCTTTCCGTAAGATGCTTGCTAAGTATGATGTCAATCATAGAATCGCATCTCCTTATCATCCGTAGTCTAGTGGTCAAGCAGAGTTGAGCAATAGAGAGCTCAAATTAATTTTGCAAAAGACTGCGAATAGATCTAGAAAGAATTGGTCCAAAAAACTTGATGATGCATTATGGGCCTATAGAACTGCATACAAAAATCCTATGGGTATGTCTCCATATAAGATGGTTTATGGAAAAGCGTGTCATTTACCTCTTGAACTTGAACATAAGGCATATTGGGCTATTAAAGAGCTCAACTATGAATTCAAACTTGCTGGTGAGAAGAGGTTGTTTGATATTAGCTCACTTGATGAATGGAGAACCCAAGCCTATGAGAATGCCAAGCTTTTCAAAGAAAAAGTCAAACGCTAGCATGATAAGAGGATACAAAAGCGTGAGTTTAACATAGGAGATTATGTATTATTATTCAACTCTCATTTAAGATTTTTTGCAGGAAAACTTCTCTCAAAATGGGAAGGTCCTTACGTTATCAAGGAGGTCTATCATTCTGGTGCCATAAAAATCAACAACTTCGAAGGCACGAGTCCAAGGGTGGTAAACGGTCAAAGAATTAAACATTATATTTCAGGTAATCCTATCAATGTTGAAACTAATATTATTGAAACCGTGACCCCTGAAGAATACATAAGGGATACTTTCCAGAATGTTCTAGACTCCGAAAAGGTATAGGTATGAGGTACGGTAAGTAAACCGACTCCAAAACAACTCTAATGGCAATTTTTATCAGTTTTGGAATATTTAAGAATTTTAGGAAGAAAGAAGTAGTCCGAAAGGGACACGAGGCTCCCACGAGAGTGGAGGGCGCCCCCCCTACTAGGCGCGCCCCCCTGTCTCGTGGGCACCTCGTGTGCCTCTTGGACTCTGTTTTCTTGCACATTACGTATTTTGATCGGTAAAAATTCATTATATATACTCCCGAAGGCTTTGACCACCGTATCACGCAAATATCCTCTATTTTCATTTCGAGCTATTCCTGTTGCAGAATAAAGCAAGATGTCTTCTCAGGAGTCAGTAGGGGAGAGTCGGGTGTCTCACCCAACGCCGGGTCCAGGAGCAAATAGCGATGCCTATCACTTTGGACCATCAACGGAGGATGAGATGGAGGCTGATTTGAAAAGAATAGATGCCATGGAGGAGGATCAAGAAGTTACCTCTCGTCTCCGAGCAGAATTCATTGTGGGGGAACTACCTAGCCTGGCTGTCCCTACTTCGGTCATTCCTTCCAACTCTAGATTTCTTTCTTATGAAAATATGAAAAAGAGTTTCACTTGTTCTCCAGAAGCTATGCAGCATCCGTGGGTAAAAGGAGCTTTGGCCATTACGGGCAAGCTCCGTAAAGAAATTATGGACCTCAAATGACAAGTCAATAAGCTCGAGGAGGAGAACCATATCCTGAAGGGCATCATCGCCAAGAAAATCATAACACCAACCGTGAAGAAGGAGACATAATCACATGGGTATGGGCACTCCCCTTGGCAACTGCCAAGCTTGGGGGAGGTGCCCCGGTATCGTATCACCATCACACTCCTATCTTTACCGTTTTATTTAGTTCGATCTTTTTAGTAGTATCTTGATCTAGTGGATTGAAGTTTTGATATCAAGTAGTTTGAGTTTTGCTTTGTGATCTCTTTATGTAATCGAGTCCGTGAGCTACCTATAATAATTATTAGTGTTGAGTCAAGGGCTTTGCTATGTTGCTATGATCTTGAGAAAGTAGAAAGAATAAAAGAGTTCATATTGATCTTATGGATAGTGATAACTTCACATATAGAAAGTATGAGGCATAAAAATTGTTGAGAGTTGATGAACGTAGTTTTGGTCATCGTTGCAATTAATAGGAAGTGATAAGGAAAGAGGGGTTCACATACAAATATATTATCTTGGACACCTTTTTATAATTGAGAGCACTCATTAGGTAAGACATGCTAAAAGAGTTGACGCTGGACAAGGAAGACAACGTAATGGTTTATGTTTTCTCACATCTCAGTTAAAGTATATTGTCATTGACCTTCCAAACATGTTGAGTTTGCCTTTCCCCCTCATGCTAGCCAAAGTCCTTGCACCAAGTAGAGATACTACTTGTGCTTCCAAATATCCTTGAACCCAGTTTTTGCCATGAGAGTCCACCATACCTACCTATGGATTGAGTAAGATCCTTCAAGTAAGTTGTCATTGGTGCAAGCAATAAAAATTGCTCTCTAAATATGTATGACTTATTAGTGCAGAGAAAATAAGCTTTGTACGATCTTGTTGTGGAAGCAATAAAAGCGACGGACTGCATAATAAAGGTCCACATACAAGGGGCAATATAAAGTGACGTTCTTTTGCATTAAGATTTTGTGCATCCAACCCTAAACGCGCATGACAACCTCTGCTTCCCTCTGCGAAGGGCCTATCTTTTACTTTATGTTTTTACTTTATGCTTGAGTCAAGGTGATCTTCACCTTTCCCTTTTTCATTTTATCCTTTGGGAAGCTCCTCGTGTTTGAAAGATCATGATATATATATCCAATTGGATGTTAGTTAGCATGGGCTATTATTGTTGACATCACCTAAAGGTGAATACATTGGGAGGCAACACAATAAGCCCCTATCTTTCTCAGTGTCCGGCTGAAACCCCATAACCACAAGTATTGCGTGAGTGTTAGCAACTATAGAAGACTACAAGATAGTTGAGTATGTGAACTTGCTGAAAAGCTCTATTGTTGACTCTTTCTGGTGTTACGATAAATTGCAAATGCTTCAGTGACTGAGATTATAGTTTGTTAGTTCCCAATGAAGTTTTTGAACCATACTTGACATTGTGAATTGATTGTTACTTGAGCATAAGAAATCATCTGATAAATTCTATTTATGTTGATGTTATAAGAATGATCATGATGCCCTCATGTCCGTATTTTATTTATATCGACACCTCTATCTCTAAACATATGGACATATTTTTCGATTTCGGCTTCCGCTTGAGGACAAGTGAGGTCTAAGCTTGGGGGAGTTGATACGTCCATTTTGCATCATGCTTTTATACCATTATTTATTGCATTATGGGCTGTTATTACACATTATATCTCAATACTTATGGCTATTCTCTCTTATTTTACAAGGTTTACCATGAAGAGGGGGAATGCCGGCAGCTGGAATTCTGGCTGGAAAAGGAGCAAACATTGGAAACCTATTCTGCACAACTCCAAAAGTCCTGAAACTCCATGAAACATCTTTTTGGATTTAATAAGAATTTCTGAGCGAAAGAAATACACCAGGGGGGCCACACCCTGACCAGGAGACACGGGGCGCCCCCCCTATAGGGCGTGCCCCTATCTCCTGGGCCCCCTGGTAGGCCTCCGGTGTCCATCTTCTGCTATATCATCGCTTTTACCCTAGAAAAAATCGTGGGAAAGCTTACGGGACGAAACTCCGCCGCCACGAGGCAGAACCTTGGCGAAACCAATCTAGGGCTCTGGCGGAGCTGTTCTGCCGGGGACACTTCTCTCCGGGAGGGGGAAATCATCACCAACATCATCACCAATGACCCTCTCATCAGGAGGGGGTCAATCTCCATCAACATATTCACCAGCACCATCTCCTCTCAAAACCCTAGTTCATCTCTTGTATCCAATCTTGTATCAAAACCACAAATTGGTACCTGTGGGTTGCTAGTAGTGTTGATTACTCCTTGTAGTTGATGCTAATTGGTTTACTTGGTGGAAGATCATATGTTTAGATCCTTTATGCATATTATTACTCCTCTGATTATGAACATGAGTATGCTTTGTCAGTAGTTACGTTTGTTCCTAAGGACATGGGTGAAGTCTTGCTATTCGTAGTCATGTGACTTTGGTATTCGTTCGATATTTTGATGAGATGTATGTTGTCTTTTCCTCTAGTGGTGTTATGTGAACGTCGACTACATGACACTTCACCATTATTTGGGCCTAGAGGAAGGCATGGGGAAGTAATAAGTAGATGATGGGTTGCTAGAGTGACAGAAGCTTAAACCCTAGTTTATGCGTTGCTTCGTTAGGGGCCGATATGGATCCATATGTTTAATGTTGTGGTTAGGTTTACCTTAATACTTTTTTTGTAGTTGAGGACGCTTGCAATAGGGGTTAATCATAAGTGGGATGCTTGTCCAAGTAAGGGCAGTACCCAAGTACCGGTCCACCCACATATCAAATTATCAAAGTACCGAACGCGAATCATATGAATGTGATGAAAACTAGCTTGACGATAATTCCCATGTGTCCTCGGGAGCTCCTTTCTCATTATTAGAACTTGTCCAAGCTTATCCTTTGCTACATAAAGGATTGGGCCACCTTGATGCACTTTATTTACTTTATTTACTTGTTACTTGTTACTATTTATCTTATCACAAAACTATCTATCACCTACAATTTCAGTGCTTGCAGAGAAAACCTTACTGAAAACCGCTTATCATTTCCTTCTGCTCCTCGTTGGGTTCGACACTCTTACTTATCGAAAGCAATACGATTGATCCCCTACACTTGTGGGTCATCACCACCCTCTTTTGTGTCATTCCGTTTATGCTTGCGTGTTCATTTTCATACCATTTGCCAATATGCTTGCATGAAATATATTTGTAGGCATTTCAAGCTTTGGAGGCATTCAAGGTCCAACACAATGGCAAGTGCTTCAACCTCTCTCATTGCTTTAGGGTCATCAAAGACGAGGAGAAGTTCAAGGCGCAATATTCTGCCCTCAAGTCACGTGGGGGGAAGCAAGCCGTGGATGAGGTTGGGGATGGCGAGAAGGCTTGGTCGCGGGGGAAGACCAACTCCAAGAAGGAGGACAAGCGGGATGTGGCATCGACCGCCTTGATCGCAAGCATGGAGGCCATGATGATCAAGAAGGACTAAAGGGAGGAGGAGCATCAGCATTACAAAGAAGAGCAAATGAACGCCTTCATGGAGATCCAAAGGAGGAGGCTTAAGATGAACGCGGAGAAGCAAGCCAAGATGCTTGAGATGGAGGAGGAGAAGCAAGCCAAGATGCTACAGATCGAGGCCGCCAACGCCAAGACCAAGGCGAAAAAAGTGGCTCTCAGAAGCATGATGACCGGAGTGTAGATCATGAAGGTGGATCTCAACACCGTGTCACCAAGGAAGAGGTTGTGGTTCGAGAAGATGCAAGCCGACATGCTCAAGTTCGACGACGAGTGATCTGTGGCGGAGAGCGCCATCCTTTTTTTGTATGCCGACAGGTGTGCTGGCATGACCACGGGGTCGGGATGGCATGGTCGAACTCAAGTCCCACCCCTTTTTGTGTGCTAGCATGTGTGCCGGCTGCTGGCGAGTGCGCTAGCATGAACTATATGGTGTTATTTTGAAGCCGACATTGTATGTCGGTGCTGGCATGGTGCCGGCATGAGACATGGCCGCTGGCATGATCTATGGCCGCGTGCCTTTTTTGAAAATTACGTGCGGACATGAAATGGGTCGGTGCGTTGGGCGCACTGCCGACCCAAATCTAAAACAGGGCGGACGCCGGGCGGGCGGCCAACCCAAACGGACATAAAGCGGAATAAAGCGTTGTCCATTTGGGTCGGCCTGTTGGAGTTGCTCTAAGGGCCAGACTTAGCAAATCCGACCCCTCATACACCCGCGGACGTGCCCGGACGCGTCCACGGACAGTGACCAGTCACCCCTCAAAAAACACATTCCACATCCGGATACTTCAAAACCACATTATTACATGCAAACACAATGTTTTTTTAGTGGAGCTTTGTCTGGTTCCGCTGACCGCTCGCCCGGCTCCGCCCTGGCCATGTCCGGCGGCTGACTGCGCTCCTCATAGTGTTGGTTTGGTCGGCGGCAAGGTAGGGTAGGGCATGGGACACAAGCCGGCTCACGGGACTCAAGGCCCCGCCGTCTCCCATGCCCTACTCTTCCTCGTCAGAGACCAAAACCCGAATGGTGCCAGTGGACGTCAGATCGACGACGGATCCATCCAGGCACAAGCCACCGACGTCCACCATGATGCGGTTGCGTCGTCCGGACTGATGCGCCATAACGGGCGCCAGAGAATGCGACTTCGCCTCACTAGCGTTCGCTGCCATGAGGGCTGCCACCGTCTCCCGCGCGTGGTGCTTTGCAAGGCGGGCACATCATGCCATGGCCTCGTGGGACGATGGTGCGTCCCGAATATCAGCGCGCCACCAGAGGGGTTGCGCGTCCGCCAGGGTGTTCGGATGCCAGATGGACCGCACGGCCTCCGGCGAGGCAGCTATGGCTGGCCTAGCGCCGGGTCCATGCGCCAATTGGGCGGCACAATGGCTTCTCGATGGATGGAGTCCGAGCGCCTCCGTGCACGGGCCTCCTCCCGGGCACGGCGGGGCGCAAGCCGGACGACCATCTCCTCCTCGGGGCCATGTGGGATGAGCTTAGGGTCGACGGATCTAGAGGTGAAGGACTCAGATCCGCTGCCCGCCATGTCAGAGACGGCTGGAAGGAGCCGGAGACGAGCTCGGGTGGCGGGAGGATTGGAGGGGAGGGGAGGGGAGTGAAGTTACTAGGGTTTGGTCCGACGAGCGAATGTGGAGGATTTTATGTGGGGTCGGATGGGCTAGCATGGGCCGGGCCCGACGTGGCGGGCGTGCCTGGGCATGCCTGGGCGGCCCCATATTTTGGCTGGATATGGGGGGTGCCGCTCAACCCAGGCATTTGAGGGCCATTTGAGGGGCTGATGTCTACTACACAATTTTCTTCTTGTAGACGTTGTTGGGCCTACAAGTGCACAGGTTTGTAGGACAGTAGCAAATTTCCCTCAAGTGGATGACCTAAGGTTTATCAATCCGTAGGAGGCGTAGGATGAAGATGGTCTCTCTCAAACAACCCTGCAACCAAAAAACAAAGAGTCTCTTGTGTCCCCAACACACCCAATACAATGGTAAATTGTATAGGTGCACTAGTTCGGCGAAGAGAGGGTGATACAAGTGAAAAATAGATAGTAGATATAGGTTTTTGTAATCTGAAACTATAAAAACAGCAAGGCAGCGAGCGATAAAAGTGAGTGTAAACGGTATTGCAATGATAGGAAACAAGGCCTAGGGTTCATACTTTCACTAGTGCAAGTTCTCTCAACAATAATAACATAGATAGATCATATAACAAGCCCTCAACATGCAACAAAGAGTCACTCCAAAGCCACTAATAGCGGAGAACAAACATAGAGATTATGGTAGGGTACGAAACCACCTCAAAGTTATCCTTTCTGTCCTATCTATTCAAGAGTTCGTAGTAAAATAACATAAAGCTATTCTTTCCGCTCAATCCATCATAGAGTTCATACTAGAATAACACCTTAAGACACAAATCAACCAAAACCCCAATGTCACCTAGATACTCCATTGTCACCTCAAGTATCCATGGGCATGATTATACGATATGCGTCACACAATCTCAGATTCATCCAACCAACATAAAAGTACTTCAAAGAGTGCCCCAAAGCTACTACTGGAGAGTCAAGAACATGTGCCAACCCCTATGCATAGGTTCATGGGTGGAGCCCGCAAGTTGGTCACCAAAACATACATCAAGTGGCACACGATATCCCATTGTCACCATAGATAATCATGGCAAGACATACATCAAGTGTTCTCATAAAGACTCAATCCGATAGGATAACTTCAAAGGGGAAACTCAATTCATCACAAGAGAGTAGAGGGGGAGAAACATCATAAGATCCAACTACAATAGCAAAGCTCGGGATACATCAAGATCGTGCCATAGAGGAACACGAGAGAGAACACGAGAGAGAGAGAGATCAAATACATAGCTACTGGTACATACCCTCAGCCCCGAGGGTGAACTACTCCCTCCCCGTCATGGATAGTGCCGGGATGATGAAGATGGCCTCCGGTGATGGGTTCCCCCTCCGGCAGGGTGCCGGAACAGGGTCCCGATTGGTTTTTGGTGGCTACAGAGGCTTGCGGAGGCGGAACTCCCGATCTAGGTTCTGTTCTGGAAGTTTTTGGGTACTTAGGTATATATGGGTGCAGGGGGTACATCGGAGGAGCTACCGGGGCCCCACGAGACAAGGGGCGCACCCAGGGGGGTGCCTCCCACCCTCGTGGGCAGCCCGTCTCTCCCCTGACGTGCACTCCAAGTTCATCAGGTTGGTTTCCTTCCAAAATTAACTTCTCCAGTTGATTTCGTTTCGTTTTGACTCCGTCTGATATTCCTTTTCCTCGAAACACTAAAATAGGCATAAAACAACAAATCTGGGCTGGGCCTCCGGTTAATAGGTTAGTCCCAAAAATAATATAAAAGTGGATAATAAAGCCCAGTATTTCCTAAAACAGTAGATAAAGTAGCATGGAGCAATCAACAATTATAGATACGTTGGAGACATATCAAGCATCCCCAAGCTTAATTCATGCTCATCCTCGAGTAGGTAAATGATAAAAAAGAATTTTTGATGCGGAGTGATACTTTGGCATAATTTCAATGTAAATCTTCTTAACTGTGGTATAAATATTCAGATCCGAAAGATTCAAGACAAAAGTTCATATTGACATAAAAGTAATAATACTTCAAGCATACTAATTAAAGCAATCATGTCTTCTCAAAATAGCATGGCCAAAGAAAGTTATCCCTACAAAATCATATAGTCTGGCTAAGCTCTATCTTCATCACACAAAGTATTTAATCATGCACAACCCCAATGACGAGCCAAGCAATTGTTTCATACTTTAGAAATCTCAAACTTTTTCAACTTTCACGCAATACATGAGCGTGAGCCATGGACATAACCCTATAGGTGGAATAGAATGGTGGTTGTGGAGAAGACAAAAAGGAGAAGATAGTCTCACATCAACTAGGCGTATCAATGGGTTATGGAGATGCCCATTAATAGATATCAATGTGAGTGAGTAGGGATTGCCATGCAACGGATGCACTAGAGCTATAAGTATATGAAAGCTCAACAAAAGAAACTAAGTGGGTGTGCATCCAACTTGCTTGCTCACGAAGACCTAGGGCACTTTTGAGGAAGCCCATCATTGGAATATACAAGCCAAGTTCTATAATGAAAAATTTCCACTAGTATATGAAAGTGACAACATATGAGACTCTCTATCATGAAGATCATGGTGCTACTTTGAAGCACAAGTGTGGTAAAAGGATAGTAGCATTGTCCCTTCTCTCTTTTTCTCTCATTTTTTATTTTTTTTATTTTGGTGGGCTTCTTTGGCCTCTTTTTTTTGTTTGGGCTTCTTTGGCCTCTTTTATTTTTCATAAAGTCCAGAGTCTCATCCCCGACTTATGGGGGAATCATAGTCTCCATCATCCTTTCCTCACCGGGACAATGCTCTAATAATGATGATCATCACACTTTTATTTTTCTTACAACTCAACAATTACAACTTGATACTTGGAACAAGATATGACTCTATATGAATGCCTCCGGCGGTGTACCGGGATATGCAATGAATCAAGAGTGACATGTATGAAAGAATTATGAACGGTGGCTTTGACACAAATACAATGTCAACTACATGTTCATGCAAAAAGCAATATGACAAAAGTAATGTGTGTCATATGAACGGAACGGTGGAAAGTTACATGGCAATATATATCAGAATGGCTATGGAAATGCCATGATAGGTAGGTATGGTGGCTGTTTTGAGGAAGGTATATGGTGGGTGTATGATACCGACGGAAAATGCGCGGTATTAGAGAGGCTAGCAATGGCGGAAAGGTGAGAGTGCGTATAATCCATGGACTCAACATTAATCAAAAGAACTCATGCACTTATTGCAAAAATTTAGAAGTCATCAAAAACCAAAGCATTAAACGCATACTCCTAGGGGGATAGATTGGTAGGAAAAGACCATCGCTCGTCCCCGACTGCCACTCATAAGGAAGACAATCAATAAATAAAATTGTGCTCTGACTTCATCACAAGCAGTTCACCATACGTGCATGCTACAGGAATCACAAACTTCAACACAAGCACTCTTTAAATTCATGATTACCCCAACTAGCATTGCTTTAATATTATCACCTCCGTATCTCAAAACAATTATCAAGCATCAAACTTATCTTAGTATTCAACGCACTCAAAAGAAAGTTTCACATATCTTGAATACCAAGTATATTATCTTTAAGCAAATTACCATGCTATTAACAACTCTCAAAATAATCTAAGTGAAGCATGAGCGATCAATAGTTTCTTTAAAACAAATCCACCACCGTGCTCTAAAAGATATAAGTGAAGCACTAGAGCAAAAATTATCAAGCTCAAAAGATATAAGTGAAGTACATAGAGTATTCTAGCAAATTCCAATTTTTGTATGGATCTCTCTCATTAAAGAATTTCAGATCTTTATACTTCATTAAAACAGCAAGCAAATCTAAAGAAAACTACAATGCAAGGATAGCACAACTCATGTGAAGAAGCAAAAACTTAGGCTCAACCGATACTAATCGATAGTTGTTGAAGAAGAAAGGTGGGATGCCTACCGGGGCATCCCCAAGCTTAGATGCTTGAGAATTCTTGAAATATTATCTTGGGGTGCCTTGGGAATCCCCAATCTGGAACTTTTGTGTCTCCTTAATTCCTCTCATATCATGGTTTCTCTTTTTATCAAAAGCTTCATTCACAACAAACTCAACAAGAACTCGTGAGATAGGTTAGTATAAACCAATGCAAAACCTTATCATCTTCTACTGTAACAAATCACTAAAATTATTATTCAACATTGAATACTAAATGCCTCTGCATATTTAATACTCCTATCATCAAATAGAATCATTAAACAAGCAAACATATGCAAACAATGCAAACATAACAGCAATCTGCCAAAACAGTACAGTCTGTAAACAATGCAAGAGTATCAATACTTACCTGACTCCAAAAATTATGAACTAAAACTTCCACTGTAATAAATTTATTAGAGCTCAATATGCAAAAAGATTCAACGTTATAACATTCTCTGACTTTTCTGAGGAATTTTTGCAACAGCGGTAAACTTTCTGTTTTCAAACAGCAACATGTATAGTAGCAAAATAACCATGGCAAAGGCTATCCTTGACTTTTTTATTGAAACTAAAGATTCAAAACATTATTCTAACTAACAGCAAGCAAAAACTAACAAAATAAAATGACTCTCCAAGCAAAACACATATCATGTGGTGAATAAAAATATAGCTCCAAGTAAAGTTACCGATGAACGAAGACGAAAGAGGGGATGCCATCCAGGGCATCCCCAAGCTTAGTTGCTTGGTTGTCCTTGAATATTACCTTGGGGTGCCTTGGGCATCCCCAAGCTTAGGCTCTTGCCGCTCCTCATTCCATAATCCATCGAATCTTTTACCCAAAACTTGAAAACTTCAACCACACAAAACTCAAAACAGAACTCGTAAGCTCCGTTAGTATAAGAAAATAAATCACCACTTAGGTACTGTAATGAACTCATTCTAAATTCATATTGGTGTAATATCTACTGTATTCCAACTTATCTATGGTTCACACCCTCCGATACTACTCATAGATTCATCAAAATAAGCAATCAACACAATGAAAACAGAATCTGTCAAAAACAGAACAGTCTGTAGTGATCTGTATCAAACGTATACCTCTGGAACCCCAAAAATTATGAAATAAATTGCTGGACCCGAGGAATTTTCTATTAATCATCTTCAAAAAGAATCAACCTAAAAGCACTCTCCAGTAAAAAATGGCAGCTATTCTCGTGAGCGCTAAAGTTTCTGTTTTTCACAGCAAGATCATATAAACTTCACCCAAGTCTTCCCAAAGGTTCTACTTGGCACTTTATTGAAACAAAAGCTATAAAACATGATTACTACATTAGCATAATCATGTGGACACAAAAAACAGTAAGGATAAATATTGGGTTGTCTCCCAACAAGTGCTTTTCTTTAATGCCTTTTAGCTAGGCATGATGATGACAATGATGCTCACATAAAAGATAAGAATTGAAACATATCGGGAGCATCATGAAGCATATGACTAGCACATTTAAGCCTAACCCACTTCCTATGCATAGGGATTTTGTGAGCAAACAACTTATGGGAACAATAATCAACTAGCATAGGATGGCACAACAAGCATAGCTTCAAGAATTTAAGCACATAGAGAGGAAACTTGACATTATTGCAATTCCTACAAGCATATGTTCCTCCCTCATAATAATTTTCAGTAGCATCATGAATGAATTCAACAATATAACCAGCACCTAAAGCATTCTTTTCATTATCTACAAGCATAGAAAATTTTCCACTCTCCACATAAGATAACTTCTTCTTTATAGCATACGTATCATCACAATAATCATCATAAATAGGAGGAATGCTTTCATCATAGTAAATTTGCTCATCAAAGCTTGGGGTCAAAAAATATCATCTCCATCAAACATAGCTTCCCCAAGCTTGTGGCTTTGCATATCATTAGCATCATGGATATTCAAGGAATTCATACTAACAACATTGCAATCATGCTCATCATATAAAAACATTCTATAGATTTCTTCTTCTAGCACTTGAGCACAATTATCCTTTCCATCAGACTCATGAAAGATATTAAAAAGGTGAAGCGTATGAGACAAACTCAACTCCATTTTTTTGTAATTTTCTTTTATAAAATAAACTAGTGCTAAAACAAGAAACAATAAGATTCGATTGCAAGATCTAAAGATATACCTTCAAGCACTCACCGCGCCAAAAAAGAGCTTAGTTGACGGAGTGTGAGTACCCTTTACCTAGCCTCCATGGCAACGACGCCAGAAAAGAGCTTGATGTCTACTACACAACCTTCTTCTTGTAGACGTTGTTGGGCCTGCAAGTGCACAGGTTTGTAGGATACTAGCAAATTTCCCTCAAGTGGATGACCTAAGGTTTATCAATCCATAGGAGGCGTAGGATGAAGATGGTCTCTCAAACAACCCTGCAACCAAATAACAAAGAGTCTCTTGTGTCCTCAACACACCCAATACAATGGTAAATTGTATAGGTGCACTAGTTCGGCGAAGAGAGGGTGATACAAGTGAAAAATAGATAGTAGATATAGGTTTTTGTAATCTGAAATTATAAAAACAGCAAGGTAGCGAGCGATAAAAGTGAGCATAAACGGTATTGCAATGATAGGAAACAGGGCCTAGATTTCATACTTTCACTAGTGCAAGTTCTCTCAACAATAATAACATAGATAGATCATATAACAAGCCCTTAACATGCAACAAAGAGTCACTCCAAAGCCACTAATAGCGGAGAACAAACGTAGAGATTATGGTAGGGTACGAAACCACCTCAAAGTTATCCTTTCTGTTCTATCTATTCAAGAGTTCATAGTAAAATAACATAAAGCTATTCTTTCCGCTCAATCCATCATAGAGTTCATACTAGAATAACACCTTAAGACACAATCAACCAAAACCCTAATGTCACCTAGATACTCCATTGTCACCTCAAGTATCCGTGGGCATGATTATACGATATGCGTCACACAATCTCAGATTCATCCAACCAACATAAAAGTACTTCAAAGAGTGCCCCAAAGCTACTACCGGAGAGTCAAGAACGTGTGCCAACCCCTATGCATAGGTTCATGGGTGGAACCCGCAAGTTGGTCACCAAAACATACATCAAGTGGCACATGATATCCCATTGTCACCACAGATAATCACGGCAAGACATACATCAAGTGTTCTCATAAAGACTCAATCCGATAAGATAACTTCAAAGGGGAAACTCAATTCATCACAAGAGAGTAGAGGGGGAGAAACATCATAATATCCAACTACAATAACAAAGCTCGGGATACATCAAGACCGTGCCATAGAGGAACACGAGAGAGAACACGAGAGAGAGAGAGAGATCAAACACATAGCTACTGGTACATACCCTCAGCCCCGAGGGTGAACTACTCCCTCCTCGTCATGGATAGCAGCGGGATGATGAAGATGGCCTCCGGTGATGGGTTCCCCCTCCGACAGGGTGCTGGAATAGGGTCCCGATTGGTTTTTGGTGGCTACAGAGGCTTGCGGCAGCGGAACTCCCGATCTAGGTTTTGTTCTGGAAGTTTTTGGGTATGTAGGTATATATGGGTGCAGGGGGTACATCGGAGGAGCTACGGGGGCCCCACGAGGCAGGGGGGCGCACCCAGGGGGGCACCCTCGTGGGCAGCCCGTCTCTCCCCTGACATGCACTCCAAGTTCATCAGGTTGGTTTCCTTCCAAAATTAACTTCTCCAGTTGATTTCGTTCCATTTTGACTCCGTCTGATATTCCTTTTCCTCGAAACACTAAAATAGGCATAAAACAACAAATCTGGGCTGGGCCTCCGGTTAATACGTTAGTCCCAAAAATAATATAAAAGTGGATAATAAAGCCCAATATTGCCTAAAACAGTAGATAAAGTAGCATGGAGCAATCAAAAATTATAAATACGTTGGAGACGTGTCAAGCATCCCCAAGCTTAATTCCTGCTCGTCCTCGAGTAGGTAAATGGTAAACAAGAATTTTTAATGCGGAGTGATACTTTGGCATAATTTCAATGTAAATCTTCTTAACTGTGGTATAAATATTCAGATCCGAAAGATTCAAGACAAAAGTTCATATTGACATAAAAGTAATAATACTTCAAGCATACTAATTAAAGCAATCATGTCTTCTCAAAATAGCATGGCCAAAGAAAGTTATCCCTACAAAATTATATAGTCTGGCTAAGCTCTATCTTCATCACACAAAGTATTTAATCATGCACAACCCCAATGACGAGCCAAGCAATTGTTTCATACTTTAGAAATCTCAAACTTTTTCAACTTTCACGCAATACATGAGCGTGAGCCATGGACATAGCACTATAGGTGGAATAGAATGGTGGTTGTGGAGAAGACAAAAAGGAGAAGATAGTCTCACATCAACTAGGCATATCAATGGGCTATGGAGATGCCCATTAATAGATATCAATGTGAGTGAGTAGGGATTGCCATGCAACGGATGCACTAGAGCTATAAGTATATGAAAGCTCAACAAAAAGAAACTAAGTGGGTGTGCATCCAACTTGCTTGCTCACGAAGACCTAGGGCACTTTTGAGGAAGCCCATCACTGGGATATACAATCCAAGTTCTATAATGAAAAATTTCCACTAGTATATGGAAGTGACAACATATGAGACTCTCTATCATGAAGATCATGGTGCTACTTTGAAGCACAAGTGTGGTAAAAGGATAGTAGCATTGTCACTTCTCTCTTTTTCTCTCATTTTTTTTATTTTGGTGGGCTTCTTTGGCCTCTCTTTTTTTGTTTGGGCTTCTTTGGCCTCTTTTATTTTTCATAAAGTCCGGAGTCTCATCCCGATTTATGGGGGAATCATAGTCTCCATCATCCTTTCCCCACTGGGACAATGCTCTAATAATGATGATCATCACACTTTTATTTTTCTTACAACTCAATACAACTCGATACTTAGAACAAGATATGACTCTATATGAATGCCTCCGGCGGTGTACCGGGATATGTAATGAATCAAGAGTGACATGTATGAAGGAAAGTTTTAAAAATTCCAAAAGGAATTGCACGTGATCATATGGATGAATATTACACATGTAAAATTTTGGTGATGAAATAAGTAAACATGTGAGCTATACAAAAATGACAAAACGGTGATTTTCAGATACTGAATAATACATGAACTATTCATCTTTCCAAAATCACGATTTTGTCATTTTTGTGGAACAAGCATGGTTATGTATTTCAGCATCAAAAATTGCACATGTGTAATATACTCCCGTTCAAAATAGGGACATAAACATGCTGATTTATTTAAAAAAAATTGAGACTTCAAAATAGCATCTTGGCACCATTCAAAATACAGGGTTCTAATGCACCCGTCCTTTAAAGTTACTTTTTGTCCCTCTGTATCCTATATACCTAAATAGTACATCCCTACTATTTCTATTATCCCCACAGCCAGACTTTTTCCTCTCCACCATCGTGTATCTTTCCTCTTCCTTCTCGATCCACTCCCCCCGACATGGCCATGGATCATCGCCCGCTTTTTCCAGGATGAGGCAGACTTAAGAAATGAGTCGCTTGCCTCTCTATGTTGGAACAAGTGAGGAAGAATCAAAGTGCACAGATCAATAATCTCCGGGAGGGCGATGCCAATACACGCTTCTTTTGTATCGAGTGAACTCCTATCCCACAAGGCTCCGGGTCCGGATGGCTTCACCGTAGAGTTCTTCAAAACTTGTTGGGGAATCATTAGGGATGATGTGATGAATGTCCTTAGTCTGTTCTCTGATCTGCAAGTCACCCACTTGGAATGGCTTAACTCGGCTAATGTGGTCCTTCTGCCCAAGTAAGATGGTGTCGAGGACATTCTTGACTTCCAGATTAGCCTCATCCATGCTTTGGCTAAGGTGTTGGCCAATAGACTCGCCCCTCATATGGACTCTCTTGTTTCAAACGCCCAAAATGCCTTCACCAAGACTAGAAGCATTCATGACAACTCTATGTTGATCCGCAACTATGCACGATAGCTATACTGTCAAAAGAAGTTGGCTCTATTGTTCAAGCTCGACATAAAAAAGCCTTCGACTTAGTGTAGCGAGATTACATCCTCGACATCCTTCAGCGAAGGGGTTATCATTCTAGGTTCTAGAACCAGGTCACTGCCTTACTAAGCACGACCACTTCGAGGGTGCTTCTCAACGGGGTCCCCGCGCGACCCGATCAAGCATGGGAGAGGTTAGTGGCAGGGGCCCCGCTTTCCCCTCTCCTCTTTGTCCTCATGATCGACCGCTCACAGAACATCCTTGCCTCGGCCACTGACCATGGCATCCTTCATCATCTACTTGGGAAGGGGACCGCCTTTCGGACTTCACTGTATGCCAATGGTGTTACGGTTTTGTGGCCCCTTTTTGTGAGGACATTGATGCCCTTGCTTACATCCTCAATGGCTTCAGTGAGGTCACCGGCCTTAAAGTAAACTTTCATAAGTCAATGGTCACTCCCATCCGATGTAAGGATATCAACCTCGATGAGGTCCTACAAAATCTCCCAGCAAAAAAATTTGCCTTCCCATTGACGTACCTCAGACTCTCTCTCTCTTGGTGTGGCGCCTTATGAGAATTCACTTCCAACATCCTCGAGGACAAAGTCATTGGCAAACTTCCTCCATGGCATGGCAAACATTTTAACATGGCGGGCCGCGACACTTGTCAAGGTTACGTTACTCCTCTCGACATACTGGTGGAGGTACGACTATCCATTGACAAAATCCATAGGGCTTTTCTTTGGGCGGGAAGTGACAAAGTCTCTGGTGGAAAATGCAAAGTCAAATGGGATACAGTTTGCCGCCCCATAAACCATGGTGGCCTAGGTATCTTGCACTTGGAAAAGTTCATCCGTGCCTTCAAATTTTGTTGGCCAGGGTTTGAGTGGATTGCATCGGAGCACGCTTGGGTGGGCACAGGCAACCCGTGTGATGAGGATGATCTGACCCTCTTCCATGCCCTCACGAAAGTTACCATTGGGAATGGGCGTAAGGCAAGCTTTTGGGACTCCTCCTGGGTGGATTGCCAACGTCCAAAAGATATGGCGCCACCATTTTTGCTATCTCCAAAAAGAAGTCTTTGAACGTCCATGCGGCTTTGCACAATAATAATTGGGTGGATTAACTTGAGACTTCCAGTGGCCTCTCCATGCAGCAATTACACGAGTTCACCACCTTGTGGAGTTACATGTCAAATGTTCACCTTGTTGATCAGTAGCCTGACTCCATCTCTTGGAAGGTGCTCCCCTCTAGAAACTACTCCGTGATCTCGGTGTAGAAAGCTTAGTTCCTCTCCATGGTCTCATCCAACATGAAGCTTGACATTTGGAAAATCTCCCCCCCCAATGCAAAATCTTTGCCTGGCTCATTAACCCAAATCGGGTGTGGATGACGGAGCGCCTAACAAAGTGCGGATGGCCAAACAACAACCAACGCACTCTTTGCAACAATGCCTCGGAGACGGCGACACACATGAACATCCAATACCGCTTCTCCATCCGCATCTGGAACATGGTCAAGGATTGGGTGGTCCTTCACATGCTTTACACTGCCCCTTGGAATGCTTTCGATGACGTCAAGTCCTGGTGGGGCTCCATCATACACCATGACATTTCTAACCATAAGGCGATGGCATCCCTTTCCATGTTTGTGACATGGGAGATTTGGAACGAGCGTAACTGATAACGCACAAGTATAGGGGATCACAGTAGTTTTCGAGGGTAGAGTATTCAACCCAAATTTATTGATTCGACACAAGGGGAGCCAAAGAATATCTGCAAGTATTAGTAATTGAGTTATCAATGCAACCACACCCGAAGAACTAAATATCTGCAGCAGAGTGATCAGTAGCACAGTAATATGATATCTGGATAGCGATAGTAATGATAGCAGTAGTAACGGTAACACTAGTAGTAGTAGTTTTGTAGCAATTGTAACAGTAGTAGTAGTAGTAGTAGTAGTAGTAGTAGTAGTAGTAGTAGTAGTAGTAGTAGTAGTAGTAGTAGTAGTAGTAGTAACTAAGAAAAGCATAGGCATTGGATCAGTGATGGATAATTGTGTTGGATGACATTCATCATATAACATTCACAACCTAGAGCAACACAGAACTAGTTCCAATTCATCAATGTAATGTAGGCATGTATTCCATATATAGTCATACGTGCTTATGATAAGAACTTGCATGACATATTTTGTCATACCCTCCCGTGGCAGTGGGGCCCTTAAGGAAACTAAGTGATATTAAGGCCTCCTTTTAATAGAGAACCGGAACAAAGCATTAACAGATAGTGGATACATGAACTCCTCAAACTACGGTAATCACCGAAAATAATCCCAATTATTGTCACCTTGGGGTATGCGGATCATAACACGTAATAGGTGCGTATAACTTGCACGATAGGATCAAGAACTCAAATATATTCATGAAAACATAAAGGGTTCATATCTGAAATCATGGCACTCGGGTCCTAGTGACAAGCATTAAGCATAGCAAAGTCATAGCAACATCAATCTCAGAACATAGTGGATACTAGGGATCAAGCCCTAACAATTTGCCTCGATTACATGATAAATCTCATCCAACCCCATCACCGTCCAACAAGCCTACCAAGGAATTACTCACTTTCGGTGGTGAGCATCATGAAATTGGTGATGAAGAAGGGTTGGTGATGATGATGGCAACGAATCCCCCTCTCCAGAGCCCCGCGCGGACTCCAGATCTGGCCTCCCAATGAAGAACAGGAGGTGGCGGTGACTCTATATCATAAAATGCATTGAAACTTCCACTCATGCAGAGACCTGCTATACAAACGGTTTTTAACCCCTTTCCGCGACGGTGTTTGGAACCGTCGCCAAGTGAGTGTGGGTGATAGGGGGGTCCTTCCCACACGACCCAGAAACCGTCGGGGATAGGCCCTCCTGGCACACAGGCTGGGGCGAAATGAGCTCGTGTGCGATCTAGCAAGGCATCGAAACCCAATCATTTTCGTTCATATGTACATCCCACATGGTGAATCCCAAAAAAATATTTCTGTTCGTATGTATATCACACAGATTTTTTTGTGTGGAAATATTTGTGCAAGGTGGCCTAACGCAAATAGTTCTCTGCCGGAAGCCGTGTGTGATTGTTAGTTGATCGAACACACCTACTTTCTAGAAACCGCGTGGGTTGTTTGAGTTCATCACCCACGGTGTTGTCTGAGTAACCGTCTGCAATAGAAAAGCCCAATATGTAGGGTAATTAGCCTATTATTGATAATCCATGTAGTAATCAAATTGATATTTCCTATAAAACACACCAGATATTTCATATCCGTATAACGACAACCAGGATTTCATAATCGAATTACATAAGATAGCTTTGGCACTCAGTTATGCCATTACACAACAGCACCAAGTTTCACATGCAACATTGAAAACCTTTGGAAAGTAGCATCATACATGGTAAATAGATAGATGAATCTCATCTGGGAAACTGCAGAAGCGGAAGGCAAATATTGAGCCTTTAGTGATGTTGGATGTCCTTGCAACTTTAGGCCAGTGGCTATGGATAATTGCCCTCCCAACCTTCGTCCTCTCCATGAAGACTTCAATATTGTACCGTGGGTGTTGAATGAAAAACTTCCTCACCTCTTGACCATGCAGGTGGTTTGAGAGGTAATCATCGGTGAACTTCTTTGAAAAGTACTGAAAACAAAGATATGCATAAATCACTGTTATAAATTTTGAAATGGCGCAAGGGATAAAACACAAGGTAAAAGAGTTAGTACCATCCTATAGTTGACTGATGTCTTCTTCATTGTGCAAACAAAGATCTTGTTGTTATTCGTCGCAAGTTTCTTCATCCTAACAATCTTTCTGAGTTTCTTGACTTGACTGATATTCATGGACATCTCATTTCCCCATATGCAAAATGGGTCGAACAGTGTGTCTAAGCCTCTGACAGCAGGACCTACATGTGCAAGACCAAATTGTAAGAAACCTAAATATTATAATGATTCATGCAACTGCACAATAATGTGCTATTAGCGAAAGGACCATGCATGAGCAAACCTCGATGGTAAACCGCAATGTCTCCCATTGTTTCCCTGCAACACATATAAGGAAGATCTTCATCAGGTTAATTGAGAGTTGCCATACTATCAGTAGAATATGTATTGAGCACATCCAAATTCGATTTATTTCTCACATGCATAACAATACAAAATTGTACCCACAACAAATGGAAATCAAATTGCAGAATTGAACCAAACAGTTAAATGGATAGCATGCCAAATAAGGCAAAATAGTTAACTGAGCACGACATTGCAGAATAGAAACATGTACTAGAAGCTAAGACATTTAACAAAACAAATAATGCTTGAGAACAGTACTATGAAATGTAGCAATTGTTGGACCAAACTGTTAACTGAACATTACATTTCAAAGGACCAAACTATTAACTAAACATTACATTTCAGAGGACCAAACTGTTAACTGAACATCAGATTGCATATTAACATTATAGAGGACAAATCACTAGAAGGCACTAGCACTGGCCTCGAGAAAACAACACGAGCTGTACTTGAAAGTAGAAAACCGCATGACGGTGTAGACGATGGCCTCGAACATGAGGTGCTTCTCCAAGACCTGGCGGTTGACACACATGGCAACCATAGCGACCTCGTGCGCGCGTGCAACCACAATTTGCTTCTCCGCTGCCAGATGCTATTGAGCTGCATGTTATACTGCATGCAAAATGGCCGTGGGCGGCGCTTAATTGGAGGACAGGGACAATGATTTCGGCGGAAGGTGTCACGCCATCAGTCGGGGCCTGTGGGATGGGGAAGGAGGAGGATGGTGTGGGTGGGGTGTGGATTACATGACCATATCGACGAGGCCGCGCAACAAGAAGAAGGGTCGGCGGTGAGGAGGCCGCGTAGCAAGAAGAAGGGTCGCCGACGAGGAGGCGGCGCTGCAAGAAGAAGGGTCACCAAAGAGGAGGCAACGTTGCAAGAAGAAGGGTAGTCGGCGAGGAGGCGGCGCTGCAAGAAGATGGGTCGCCGGGAGGAGGCTGAGCTGCCAGTAAGAAAAAGTGAAGGTTTGAACTTGGAAAGCAAGGAGGAACATTGGAAATGTGGCTTTTCGTGGGAGGGAGGGGGCGGGGAGATAGATATTTCCGTCGTGGCAGAAAATTTTTGCTCGGTGCCGTGAGAAACTGGCGCACAAGTGTGGATCAAGCGCTGGCGGTGGACTGTAGACGACGAAGCTTCCCGCGTAAGCCAGATAAGACTGTGCACCAAGATATTTTATATCGAATCCCACACGATTCTTTCTAGTAAACTGTTTGTGGTATACCTGATTTTTTTCATTATGTTTTGAAAGACAAAATGGTGTTACAGAGGGAAAGGATGGTGTTTGAATTGCTAGAACATTTATGCATAGTGAACATGCAACTACATGAGTGTCGTGTTTAAATTTGGAATTATTCCGGGTTTGTTTGGCATTTTTATGCATTAATTGAGTTTCTAGGCATTTAATGTGCATAATTAAAAATTGAACTACAAGCACATGCTCTAGTGCACCAAAGTTTGTTGAAAAATCACATGTGTGTCTTTGGGTGAATTTATAGGTCCCATGCAAGAAATGGGAATGAAATTCAAACATCTCAGCGTCGTAGGTCGGGCGGGAACATTGAGAAACTTGGTTTTTAAATTCCTGGAAATTCAAAATCCGCCTAAAAATCATGAAACTTGGCATGGTGTCATTTCATGGCACCAACATGCTGTGGTAAATTTTTTGGCCGCATTTGGACAAGTTTTGGTGTAAGCTTCTTGCAAAACGGAGCTTCTCTCGAGAAGACTCGTGGTTCTCGAGGGGGGACGTGTCACCTTTGTGTCCGAAATGATATACACCGCCTCCCCCTTGATTTTTTTTACAGAGGCAACATAGAACTATATGAGTGCCGTGTTTAAATTTGGAATTATTCCGGGTTCGTTTAGACTTTTTTATACATTAATTGAATTTCTAGTCATTTAATGTGCATAATTCAAATTTGAACTACAAGCACATGCCCGAGTGCACCAAAGTTGGTTGAAAAATCACATGTGTGTCCTTGGGTGAATTTCTAGGTTCCATGCAAGATATGGGAATGAAACTCAAACATCTGGGCGTCGTGGCTCGGCCGAAAAGATTGAGAAACTTGGTTTTTTAATTCATGTAAATCCAAAACACACATGAAAATCATGAAACTTGTCATGGTGTCATGACATGGCATGCTGTGGTAAATTTTTTGGCAGAATTGGGACAAGATTTGGTATAAGCTTCTTGCAAATTGGAGCTTCTCTCAAGAAGACTCGTGGTTCCGAGAGGGACCATGTCACCTTCGTGTGCGAAATGACATACACTGCCTTCTCCCGCCTTAATTGTTTTACACAGGCATATTAGATCAAATAGAAGTATCATGCTAAATTTTGGAATTATTCCAGGTTTGTTTGGCCTTTTTATACATTAATTGAATTTCTGGGCATTTAATGTGCATAATTCAAATTTGAACTACAAGCACATGATCCAGTGCACCAAAGTTGGTTGAAAAATCACATGTGTGTCCTTGGGTGAATTTGTAGGGCCCATGCAAGAAATGGGAATGGAATTCAAACATCTTAGCATCGTGCCTTAGCTGGAAATATTGAGAAACTTGGTTTTTCAATTCCTGTAAATCCAAAACACGCCTGAAAATCATGAAACTTGGCATGGTGTCATGACATGGCACCAACATGTTGTGGTAATTTTTTTGGCCGAATTGGGACAAGCTTTGGTATAAGCTTCTTGCAAACCGGAACTTCTCTCAAGAAGGCTCATGGTTCCGAGAGGGAACATGTCACCTACGTGTGCGAAACAACATACACTGCCTTCTCCTGCCCTGATTTTTTACACAGGCAGCTTAGACCAAATAGGAATTTCGTGCTAAATTTTGGAATTATTCCGGGTTCATTTGGCCTTTTTATACATTAATTGATTAATGCACATAATTCAAATTTGAATACATGCGCATGCTGCAGTGCGCAAAAGTTAGTTGGAAAATCATTTATGTGTACTTGTGCGAACTTCTAGGTCCCATGGAAGAAGTGGGAATTGGAATTCAAACATCTGGGCATTTTGGCTCGGCCGGAAACACCGAGAAACTTGGTTCTAAAATTCTCGTAAATCCAAAACTCGCCTCAAAATCATGAAACTTGGCATGGTGTCATGACATGGCACCAACATGCTGTGGTAATTTGTCTGTCCGATTTGCGAAGGCACACACATTAACAATCAACAAAGTCATTTTGGAACAAGTGTTGTCACGTTACAAATCGGAAACACAAGTATTATTGAAACCATGGGCGTTCTACTTACCAATTACGTGCCGCCACACGTCCTTTTTTTATTGGCTAGGAGGTGCCGTGCGGGGTAGCTACTTGAGTATGGGAGGCGTGCGATCAGACCCCTACGCGTGCTCATTGGGAGGAGAGCCCTTTGACCTCTATCCGCCGCCCACCTCACTTCCAAAATCTCCAATAATGGCGCCCGAGCCCCTGTTTCACGGCGTAGCTATGTCTCACTCGACTCAGATTTAAGAGAGAAAAAAGAAAATCCGAAAAGAATGTTTTGCACGGATCTAGATGTAAGATCCGACAGACCTATATAGCATCGACTGTTACTTATAGAAAGACTGATGAATATAAGGACGATGATAGTGGATAATAATTGTCTTATATATTTAGGAAGATAATTAAAAAAGCCACATGCGGCAATGCCCGAAATACACAAGGGCAAAAGAAGAAGGAAGACAATGATCTGGCTCACTGATCTCTACTTTCTTGATGCATTGCTGCAGGCCACGGGAACTAGTCTCCGTCGTGAGCGGCGATGAGCTCTTTCGTGTCTTGAAGACGCTGCTTGAGAGCATCCACGGATTCCTCCACCAGCCTTTAGCGCTCGATGCGGAGCATGTCATTCTCGCCCATAAGTTTCTTGATGATGATGCTGGTCCTCTTAAATAAGGCAGTGGTCTCCTCCTGCTGCTCCGCACTTCTGACGATCTTCGCCCTCAGCAGGTCACACTCAACCCGGAGCTTAGCATTGCCCTCACTTAGTTGCCAGATGACGCTGGTAGCCTGTTCAAACGAGGCTTTCATGTCGTCCTACAACCTCACCCAGCTGGAGATCTGATCCATCTGCCTATGGACGATCACATTCATGCACCTGTAAGAGTCCTCGCCTGCTCGCGAGACATTTTCCCAGGCCGTCGCGGCACGGGAGGCCATCATTGCTGCATTCGCGGCACATCGGGACATCTCTGTTGCTTCCGCGGCGCGGTCGGACCAGTTTGCTGCATCGACGGTGTGGCAGCACCACCATGCTGCTTTGGCGGCGTGGCGGGACCTCTGTGCTGCTACAACCACACGGCAGGACATGTCGGCTCCTTTTGCAGCGAGGCGGGACATCTTTCATGCTTATGCTTCCATGCTCGCCTCTCCCTAGTGGTAATCTCTCGACCTAGAACTCACCCCGTCCATGGCAGACGCGAGGGAACGATGATGAATGACATGTTTGTTTTTGTGGATGAGGAGTTGAGGAGGAATGTGTAGTCATCTTGGAGTAGTAGTATTTATAACCGAGCACTAATACGCTCCTAAGTGGGAAACCCTTTAGGTTTTGATTGGTGTGAACAGGTTTGCAATTAAATATAGCATGGTAGTAATTTGGAATGTGACAGGACGCAGGCTCAAAATTTATTGATGGTTCTATAATTTCTAATTGCGGCACTATTCCCGGACGGCGTAACATGGGCACGCTTTCTCGGCCGTGTATGTGGCATTTGCACCATAGGGTGCATCACAATAGGCAATGTCTGCACATGTCTTGTTCCAACAACCGTGCGCGCTCGTTATTACCATCGCACACACTTCTTTCAATTCAATTGTTCCCGTCTAGCGCGCACACGTTGATTTGTCTAACTGTTTATGTTCGTTGTGGCTAATCGCAAATAGTTCATCCGTGTGAAGTGTATGCCGTCAATTGCAGACACTTTGATCTCGCTGACCATTTCTATTTTGTTGCCTAATCGCAAACAGTTAATCCTTCCAAAGCATATGCACTCAATCGCACACACCTTTATCTAGATGCCCATTTGTGTTGTTCCACCTCATCACAAACAGTTAATCGGAGTGAATTGTATGTCGTATATCGCACACGCCTTCATCTGGCTGCCCATTTCTGTTCTTCTTCCTCATCACAAATAGTTAATTGAACTGTACCGTATGCCCTGTATCGCACACGCAACTAAAATCGGAACCATGTTTGATGGCTCCGCCATCACAAACGTTTTGCATCTTTTTGATGGTTTTTACATCATGTTTGTGATTAATGCATTGCACATAGTTTCTTCAAAGGGTCTCTGTGTTGGGGAACGTAGCAGAAATTCAAAATTTTCCTACGCGTATCACCAAGATCTATCTATGGAGAGACCAGCAACGAGTAGAAGGAGAGTGCATCTACATACCCTTGTAGATCGCTAAGCGGAAGCGTTCAAGTGAACGGGGTTGATGGAGTCGTACTCGTCGTGATTCAGATCACCGATGATCAAGTGCCGAACGGACGGCACCTCCGCGTTCAACACACGTACAGCCCGGTGACGTCTCCCACGCCTTGATCCAGCAAGGAGAGAGGGAGAGGTTGAGGAAGACTCCATCCAGCAGCAGCACAACGGCGTGGTGGTGATGGAGGAGCGTGGCAATCCTGCAGGGCTACGCCAAGCACCTACGGGAGAGGAGGAGGTGTCACGGGAGGGAGGGAGGCGCCAAAGGCTCAGGTATGGATGCCCTCCCACCCCTCCACTATATATAGGGGCAAGGGAGAGGGGGGAGGCGCAGCCTTGCCCCCTACTCCAAGAAAGGGGTGCGGCCAAGAGGGGGGGAGGAGTCCATCCTCCCCAAGGCACCTCGGAGGTGCCTTCCCCCTCGAGGACTCTTCCCTCTAGGGTTCCCTAGGCGCATGGGCCTCTTGGGGCTGGTGCCCTTGGCCCATGTAGGCCAAGGCGCACCCCCTACAGCCCATGTGGCCCCCCGGGGCAGGTGGCCCCACCCGGTGGGCCCCCGGGACCCTTCCGGTAGTCCCGGTACAATACCGATGACCCCGAAACTTGTCCCGATGGCCGAAACAGGACTTCCTATATATAAATCTTTACCTCCGGACCATTCCGGAACTCCTCGTGACGTCCGGGATCTCATCCGGGACTCCGAACAACATTCGGTAACCACATACAAGCTTCCTTTATAACCCTAGCGTCATCGAACCTTAAGTGTGTAGACCCTACGGGTTTGGGAGACATGCAGACATGACCGAGACGTTCTCCGGTCAATAACCAACAGCGGGATCTGGATACCCATGTTGGCTCCCACATGTTCCACGATGATCTCATCGGATGAACCACGATGTCAAGGACTTAATCAATCCCGTATTCAATTCCCTTTGTCTAGCGGTATTTTACTTGCCCGAGATTCGATCGTCGGTATACTGATACCTTGTTCAATCTCGTTACCGGCAAGTCACTTTACTCGTTCCGTAACACATCATCCCGTGATCAACTCCTTGGTCACATTGCGCATATGATGATGTCCTACCGAGTGGGCCCAGAGATACCTCTCCGTTTACACGGAGTGACAAATCCCAGTCTCGATCCGCATAAAACAATAGATACTTTCGGAGATACCTGTAGTGTACCTTTATAGTCACCCAGTTACGTTGTGACGTTTGATACACCCAAGGCACTCCTACGGTATCCAGGAGTTACACGATCTCATGGTCAAAGGAAGAGATACTTGACATTGGCAAAGCTCTAGCAAACGAACTACACGATCTTTGTGCTAAGCTTAGGATTGGGTCTTGTCCATCACATCATTCTCCTAATGATGTGATCCCGTTATCTACGACATCCAATGTCCATAGTCAGGAAACCATGACTATCCGTTGATCATAACGAGCTAGTCAACTAGAGGCTCACCAGGGACATATTGTGGTCTATGTATTCACACGTGTATTACGATTTCCGGATAATACAGTTATAGCATGAATAAAAGACAATTATCATGAACAAGGAAATATAATAATAATACTTTTATTATTGCCTCTAGGGCATATTTCCAACAGTCTCCCACTTGCACTAGAGTCAATAATCTAGTTCACATCGCCATGTGATTAACACTCACAGGTCACATCGCCATGTGACTAATACCCAAGAGTTTACTAGAGTCAGTAGTCTAGTTCACATCACTATGTGATTAACACTCAATGAGTTTTATGTTTGATCATGTTGCTTGTGAGAGAGGTTTTAGTCAAACGGGTCTGAACCTTTCAGATCCGTGTGCTTTACAAATCTCTATGTCATCTCCTAGATGCAGCTACCACGCTCTATTTGGAGCTATTCCAAACAACTGTTCTACTTGGAGCTATTCTAAATTGTTGCTCCATTATACGTATCCGGTATCTCTACTCAGAGCTATCCGGATAGGTGTTAAGCTTGCATCGACGTAACCTTTACGACGAACTCTTTTACCACCTCCATAACCGAGAAAATTCCTTAGTCCACTAGTTACTAAGGATAACTTTGACCGCTGTCCTGTGAGCCATTCTTGGATCACTCTTGTACCCCTTGACTGACTCATGGCAAGGCACACTTCAGGTGCGGTACACAGCATAGCATACTGAAGAGCCTACGTCTTAAGCATAGGGGACGACCTTCGTCCTTTCTCTCTATTCTGCCGTGGTCGAGCTTTAAGTCTTAACTTCGTACCTTACAACTCAGGCAAGAACTCCTTCTTTGACTGGTCCATCTTGAACACCTTCAAGATCATGTCAAGGTATGTGCTCATTTGAAAGTATTATTAAGCATTTTGATCTATCCTCATAGATCTTGATGCTCAATGTTCAAGTAGCTTAATCCAGGTTTTCCATTGAAAAACACTTTCCAAATAACCCTATATGCTTTCCAGAAATTCTACGTCATTTCTGATAATCAATATGTCAACAACATATACTCATCAGAAATTTTATAGTGCTCCCACTCACTTCTTTGGAAATACAAGTTTCTCATAAACTTTGTACAAACCCAAAATCTTTGATCATCATCAAAGTATACATTCCAACTCCGAGATGCTCACTCCAGTCCTTAGAAGGATCGCTGGAGCCAGCATACCTTTTAGCATCCTTAGGATCGACAAAACTTTTCTGATTGTATTGCATACAACCTTTCCTTACGAAGACTAGTAAGGAAACTTGTCTTGACATCCATCTGCCAGATTTCATAAATGCAGCTAATGCTAACATGATTCCGACGGACTTTAAGCATCGCTACGAGTGAGAAAATCTCATCGTAGTCAACTCCTTGAACTTGTCGGAAAACACTTCGCCACAAGTCGAGCTTCATAGATGGTGACATTACCATCCACGTCCGTCTTCTTCTTAAAAGATCCATTTATCTCAATGGATTGCCGATCATCGGGCAAGTCCATCAAAGTCCATGCTTTGTTCTGATATATGGATACTATCTCGGATTTCATGGCTTCTAACCATTTGTCGGAATTCGGGCCCACCATCGCTTCTCCATAGCTCGTAGGTTCATTGTTGTCTAGCAACATGACCTTCAAGACAGGATCACCGTACCACTCTTAAGTAGTACGTATCCTTGTCACCCCACGAGGTTTGGTAGTGACTTGATCCGAAGTTTCATGATCAATATCATAAGCTTCCACTTCAATTGGTGTAGGTGCCACAGGAACAACTTCCTGTGCCCTGCCACACACTAGTTGAAGAGACGGTTCAATAACCTCATCAAGTTTCCACCATCCTCCCACTCAACTCTTTCGAGAGAAACCTTTCCTCGAGAAAGGACCCGATTCAAGAAACAATCCATATTGCTTTCGGATCTGAATTAGGAGGTATACCCAACTGTTTTGGGTTTCCTATGAAGATGCATTTTATCCGCTTTGGGTTCGAGCTTAATCCTGAAACTTTTTCACATAGGCGTCGCAGCCCCAAACCTTTAAGAAACGACAACTTAGGTTTCTCTAAACCATAATTCATGCGGTGTCATCTCATCGGAATTACGTGGTGCCCTATTTAAAGTGAATGTGGTTGTCTCTAATGCCTAACCCATGAACGATAGTGGTAATTCGATAAGAGACATCATGGTACGCACCATATCCAATAGGGTGCAACTATGATGTTCGGACACACCATCACATTATGGTGTTCTAGGCGGTATTAATTGCGAAACAATTTCCACAATGTCTTAATTGTGTGCCAAAACTCGTAACTCAGATATTCATCTCTATGATCATATCATAGACATTTTATCCTCTTGTCACAATGATCTTCTACTTCACTCTGAAATTACTTGAACCATTCAATAATTCAGACTTGTGTTTCATCAAGTAAATATTCTCAACATCTACTCGAATCATCTGTGAAGTAAGATCATAACGATATTCACTGCATGCCTCAGCACTCATTGGACTGCACACATCAAAATGTGTTACTTCCAACGAGTTGCTATCTTGTTCCATCTTACTGAAACCGAGGCTTTTCAGTCATCTTGCCTATGTGGTATGATTTGCATATCTCAAGTGATTCAAAATCAAGTGAGTCTAAACGATCCATTTGCATGGAGTTTCTTCATGCATATATACCAATAGACATGGTTCGCATGTCTCAAACTTTTCAAAAATGAGTGAGCCCAAAGATCCATCAACATGGAGCTTCTTCATGCGTTTTATACCATTATGACTTACATGGCAGTGCCACAAGTAAGCGGTACTATCATTACTATCTTATATCTTTTGGCACGAAAATGTGTATCACTACGATCGAGATTCAATAAACCATTCAGGTTTAATACTAATCTTGATGGTAGAGGGAGCGTGCGATGTTTGATCACATCAAACTTGGAAACACTTCCAACATATATCGTCAGCTCACCTTTAGCTAGTCTCCGTTTTCCTTCCGTAGCTTTTATTTCGAGTTACTAACACTTAGCAACCGAACCGGTATCTAATACCCTGGTGCTACTAGGAGTACTAGTAAAGTACACATTAACATAATGTATATCCAATATACTTCTATCGACCTTGCCAGCCTTCTTATCTACCAAGTATCTAGGGTAATTCTGCTCCAGCGGCTATTCCCCTTATCACAGAAGCACTTAGTCTCGGGTTTGGGTTCAACCTCGGGTTTCTTCACTGGTGCAGCAGCTGATTTGCCGTTTCATGAAGTATCCCTTCTTGCCCTTGCCCTTCTTGAAACTAGTGGTTTTACTAACCATCAACGATTGATGCTCCCTTTTGATTTCTACTTTCGCGGTGTCAAACAACGCGAATATTTCAAGGATCATCATATATGTCCCTGATATATTATAGTTCATCACGAAGCTCTAGCAGCTTGGTGGTAATGACTTCGGAGAAACTATCACTATTCATCTGGAAGATCAACTCCCACTTGATTCAAGTGATTGTTGTACTCAGACAATCTGAGCACAAGCTCAACGATTGAGCTTTTCTCCCTTAGTTTGCAGGCTAAGAAAATCATCGGAGGTCTTATACCTCTTGACATGGGCACGAGCCTGAAATCCCAATTTCAGCCCTCGAAGCATCTCATATGTTTCGCAATGTTTCGAAAACGTCTTTCGTGCCTCAACTCTAAACCGTTTAACTGAACTATCACGTAGTTATCAAGACGTGTATGTCCGATGTTCACAACATCCACAAACGACGTTTGGGGTTCAGCACACTGAGCGGTGCATTAAGGACATAAGCTTTCTACTGATCACATAATCGCTACTATCAACTTTCAACTATAATTTTCTCTAGGAACATATCTAAATAGTAGAACTATAGCGCGAGCTATGACATAATTTGCAAAAGGTCTTTTGACTATGTTCAGGATAATTAAGTTCATCTTATGAACTCCCACTCAGATAGACATCCCTCTGGTCATCTAAGTGATCACATGATCCGAGTCAACTAGGCCGTGTCCGATCATCACGTGAGACGGACTAGTTAACGTCGGTGAACATCTTCATGTTGATCGTATCTACTATACGACTCATGCTCGACCTTTCGGTCTCCGTGTTCCGAGGCCATGTCTGTACATGCTAGGCTCGTCAAGTTAACCCTAAGTGTTTTCGCTGTGTAAAACTGTCTTACACCCGTTGTATGTGAACGTAAGAATCCATCACACCCGATCATCACGTGGTGCTTAGAAGCGACGAACTGTAGCAACGGTGCACAGTTAGGGGAGAACACTTCTTGAAATTTTGTAAGGGATCATCTTATTTACTACCGTCGTTCTACGTAAACAAGATGCATAAACATGATAAACATCACATGCAATCAAATAGAGTAGTGACATGATATGGCCAATATCATATAGCTCCTTTGATCTTCATCTTCGGGGCTCCATGATCATCTTGTCACCGGCTTGACACCATGATCTCCATCATCATGATCTCCATCATCGTGTCTTCATGAAGTTGTCACGCCAACGACTACTTCTACTTCTATGACTAACGCGTTTAGCAATAAAGTAAAGTAGTTTACATGGCGTTCTTCAATGACACGCAGGTCATACAAAAAATAAAGACAACTCCTATGGCTCCTGCCGGTTGTCATACTCATCGACATGCAAGTCATGAATCCTATTACAAGAACATGATCAATCTCATACATCACATATATCATTCATCACATCCTTTTGGCCATATCACATCACATAGCATACCCTGCAAAAACAAGTTAGACGTCCTCTAATTGTTGTTGCATGTTTTACGTGGCTGCTATGGGTTTCTAGCAAGAACGTTTCTTACCTACGCAAGACCACAACGTGATATGCCAATTGCTATTTACCCTTCATAAGGACCCTTTTCATCGAATCCGTTCCGACTAAAGTGGGAGAGACTGGCACCCGCTAGCCACCTTATGCACCAAGTGCATGTCAATCGGTGGAACCTGTCTCACGTAAGAGTACGTGTAAGGTCGGTCCGGGCCGCTTCATCCCACAATACCATCGAAACAAGATTGGACTAGTAACGGTAAGAATATTGAACAGCATCAACGCCCACAACTACTTTGTGTTCTACTCGTGCAAAGAATCTACGCAATAGACCTAGCTCATGATGCCACTGTTGGGGAACGTAGCAGAAATTCAAAATTTTCCTACGCGTATCACCAAGATCTATCTATGGAGAGACCAGCAACGAGTAGAAGGAGAGTGCATCTACATACCCTTGTAGATAGCTAAGCGGAAGCGTTCAAGTGAACGGGGTTGATGGAGTCGTACTCGTCGTGATTCAGATCACCGATGATCAAGTGCCGAACGGACGGCACCTCCGTGTTCAACACACGTACAGCCCGGTGACGTCTCCCACGCCTTGATCCAGCAAGGAGAGAGGGAGAGGTTGAGGAAGACTCCATCCAGCAGCAGCACAATGGCGTGGTGGTGATGGAGGAGCGTGGCAATCCTGCAGGGCTTCGCCAAGCACCTACGGGAGAGGAGGAGGTGTCACGGGAGGGAGGGAGGCGCCAAAGGCTCAGGTATGGATGCCCTCCCACCCCTCCACTATATATAGGGGCAAGGGAGAGGGGGGAGGCGCAGCCTTGCCCCCTACTCCAAGAAAGGGGTGCGGCCAAGAGGGGGGGAGGAGTCCATCCTCCCCAAGGCACCTCGGAGGTGCCTTCCCCCTCGAGGACTCTTCCCTCTAGGGTTCCCTAGGCGCATGGGCCTCTTGGGGCTGGTGCCCTTGGCCCATGTAGGCCAAGGCGCACCCCCTACAGCCCATGTGGCCCCCCGGGGCAGGTGGCCCCACCCGGTGGGCCCCCGGGACCCTTCCGGTAGTCCCGGTACAATACCGATGACCCCGAAACTTGTCCTGATGGCCGAAACAGGACTTCCTATATATAAATCTTTACCTCCGGACCATTCCGGAACTCCTCGTGACGTCCGGGATCTCATCCGGGACTCCGAACAACATTCGGTAACCACATACAAGCTTCCTTTATAACCCTAGCGTCATCGAACCTTAAGTGTGTAGACCCTACGGGTTCGGGAGACATGCAGACATGACCGAGACGTTCTCCGGTCAATAACCAACAACGGGATCTGGATACCCATGTTGGCTCCCACATGTTCCACGATGATCTCATCGGATGAACCACGATGTCAAGGACTTAATCAATCCCGTATTCAATTCCCTTTGTCTAGCGGTATTTTACTTGCCCGAGATTCGATCGTCGGTATACCGATACCTTGTTCAATCTCGTTACCGGCAAGTCACTTTACTCGTTCCGTAACACATCATCCCGTGATCAACTCCTTGGTCACATTGCGCATATGATGATGTCCTACCGAGTGGGCCCAGAGATACCTCTCCGTTTACACGGAGTGACAAATCCCAGTCTCGATCCGCATAAAACAATAGATACTTTCGGAGATACCTGTAGTGTACCTTTATAGTCACCCAGTTACGTTGTGACGTTTGATAAACCCAAGGCACTCCTACGGTATCCAGGAGTTACACGATCTCATGGTCAAAGGAAGAGATACTTGACATTGGCAAAGCTCTAGCAAACGAACTACACGATCTTTGTGCTAAGCTTAGGATTGGGTCTTGTCCATCACATCATTCTCCTAATGATGTGATCCCGTTATCTACGACATCCAATGTCCATAGTCAGGAAACCATGACTATCCGTTGATCATAACGAGCTAGTCAACTAGAGGCTCACCAGGGACATATTGTGGTCTATGTATTCACACGTGTATTATGATTTCCGGATAATACAGTTATATCATGAATAAAAGACAATTATCATGAACAAGGAAATATAATAATAATACTTTTATTATTGCCTCTAGGGCATATTTCCAACACTCTGATCGTAGTGTCGCGTTAGCAACATCATGCAGTAGTGTTCTTCTCTTTGTTCCTCCAAAAATAGGAATTTATAGACTTGAGATTAGGGTCAGCGGAGCCACGTGGTCCCCACGAGCCACATGGGTGGAACTACCATGGTGTTGTTTTCGTGCAGAAATAAAAGTTCTCAGAATTAGACGAAACTTTTTGGAGATTTTTAATGGAATATACAAAAAATACTGGCCCCTCCTGTGGATCTTCGCTCCAGTATTTTTTTTATATTCCATTAAAATCTCCAAAAAGTCTCGTCCAATTCTGAGAACTTTTATTTCTGCACGAAAACAACACCATGGTAGTTCTACTGAAAATAGCGTTAGTCCGAGTTGGTTTTATTCAAATCATGCAAATTATAGTCCAAAACAAGAGCAGAAGTGTTTGGAAAAGTAGATACGACGAAGACGTATGAACTCCCCCAAGCTTAACTCATTGCTTGTCCTCAAGCAATTTAGTTGACAAACTGAAAGTGATAAAGAGAAACTTTTACGAACTCTTTTGTTCTTGTATCCATATTAAGAATAGTAAAACTGCACTTAATCCCTCCTCCCTCACGAATTGGGCATTGTTGGCCGTTCAATTTTATCTGCTAGACATTCCTGAACGTTAGATCCTTGTCTCATGGTGCATTTAGTGCTAAATGAGCCCCACGTCGCAAGGGCAGCTACTCTCGTAGCTTTTTCGGAGCCCGATGGTTAATTGGGCCAGTTTTTCGTGCTCACCCCAAGGCAAAGAGTGTCCCTCTCAGACACAACACTCCCATCTCCATAAAAGAAAAAATCACTCAAGAGAGGAATCAATCGAGGGCAGTCGATACATAGAGGATGCGGCGGGCGATCGATGCGGATGACATGGGCGACCTGTGATGGAATCCAGCCAAGGCGCGACTGGATGGGATTCCACGGAAGCGCCAGATGCGGATGAATCAGGGGCCGATCAATTCGGCCGCCGGGAGATACGGCTGCGAGGTAGAAAGGTGGGGAGACATGGGCAATAATGGCGGCTCATCTCCTAGAAACTACTCCGCTCAGACTTCAAACACACAATCATACTTCAGTTTCTATTTTCTAAGCGCGCATTCATGGCGGAGGCCGATGTCTCATGTGCTGGACACTTAAGTATCCAATTGGTACCTGTATATAGGCTTCCTCCCCTGCCCCTTTTCACTCACCCTCTCTTATCTAGCAACACAAATCTTCAACATCATCCGCTAGAGCCATAGAAGCATGGGGGCGAACGGCCTCGCTAGCAGCACCCCGCCTCGTCATCCTCTTCATCGGCCACGGCTGGCAGTGTTGGCACAATCCAGAATCTGTGGTTGTTCATCGGGCTCGGGAACCCCAGCATGATGTATAGTCTGATGGGATTAAGTGCCATCGACGAGGAGAGGTGGAGGCTTGAGGTAGCTGCTAATATTCAATCCTATGATACTACGACAGTGGAAAGGAGGAGTTCATTTGGTGTGTAAGATGAGTGTGTAATCCATGAAGTGGAGATCAATCTGGCATCCGTGGATGACAAATGCAAAGATTTAGTGCTAAATAGAAAATAGATTTGTGGGAAGTTAATCAGTAGGATGCAAATGAAACCTTTGAGACCTACTGAAGTTGAGCAAAAGTGCAAAAAAGAAATCCAGTCATACAACCGAAGTAGAGCCCCTTCTGCAAGAGAACATAAAGATTTTAAGTTTTTTATAGCCTGCTCAGGATGCTCTAGAGTTAAGTTTGTAAACTGTGCGAATCATTTTGTTCCAGCTTTTCTCAGTGTATAATCTAATTGTATTAGGTCATTTACTATGTGTAGATTTGCTTTTGCCATTGTTGATCACGTCCTTCTCTCTGTTCTAGGAAGCATATACCTACTTATTGAATTCTTAGGATCCTTTTTAGTCATGCTTAACATTCATCCTTCTATCAACAATTTAGTGATTATTCAGAAGGGACACTACATATTCCTAGATGCACCTACTACTTCTTGAGCTTGCGTTGGTTTTTCCCTTGAAGAGGGAAGGGTGCAGCACAGTCGAGATAAGTATTTCCCTCAGTTATGAACCAAGGTATCAATCTAGTAGGAAAGCGCACAAGTCCCCAATAGATGTACCTACACAAACAATCAAACACTTGCACCCAACGCGATAAAGGGGTTGTCAATCCCTTCATGGTCACTTGCAAAGGTGAGATCTGATAGAGATAGATAAAACTAAACAAAAGATAAAATATATTTGGGTGTTTTGGTTTATACATCTGAAAATAAAAGATTACAAAATAGTAGATTGGAAACTAATATGATGGAAAATAGACCCGGGGGCCATAGGTTTCACTAGAGGATTCTCCCATGAAGGCAAATAATATGGTGGGTCAAAAAATTACTGTCGAGCAATTGATAGAAAACCACAAAGTTATGACGATATCCAAGGCAATGATTATGCAATATAGGCATCATGTTCGTGTCAAGTAGACTGACTCCTGCCTGCATGTACTACTATTACTCCACACATCGACCGCTATCCAACATCCATCTAGAGTATTAAGTTCATAAAGAACGGAGTAACACCTTAAGTAAGATGACATGATGCAAAGGAATTAACTCAAGAAATATGATGAAAACCCCATCTTTTTATCCTTGATGGCAACAATTCAACACGTGTCTCGTTACCCCTACTTTGTCACTGGGTGAAATCACACAAGATTGAACCCAAAGCTAAGCACCTCTCCCATTGCAAGAAAAACCAATCTAGTTTGCCAAACCAAACCGATAATTTGAAGAGAAATGAAGATACCAAATCATGCATATAAGAATTCAGAGAAGATTCAAATAATATTCATAGATAAGCTGATCATAAATCCACAATACATCGGATCTCGACAAGCACACCGCAAAAGAAGATTACATCGGATAGATCTCTAAGAACATCGAGGAGAACATGGTATTGAGAATCAAAGAAAGAGAAGAAGCCATATAGCTACTAGCTATGGATACGTAGGTCTGAGGTAAACTACTCACGCTTCATTGGAAGGGCAATAGAGTTGATTTAGATGCCCTCCATGACCGAATCCCCCTTCGGCAGTGTGGGAGTCCTGGATTAGGGGGTCCTCGGGCGTCCGGTCTATTGATGTGGGCCGGACTGATGGGCCGTCAAGATACAATACAGAAGGTTATTGATAACCCACAAGTATAGGGGATCGCAACAGTTTTCGAGGGTAGAGTATTCAACCCAAATTTATTGATTCGACACAAGGGGAGCCAAAGAATATTCTCAAGTATTAGCAGCTGAGTTGTCAATTCAACCACACCTGGAAACTTAGTATCTGCAGCAAAGTGTTTAGTAGCAAAGTAATATGATAGTGGTGGTAACGGTAACAAAAGTAAAGACAACAAAAGTAATGTTTTTGGTATTTTTGTAGTGATTGTAACAGTAACAACGGAAAAGTAAATAAGCGAGAACCAGTATATGGAAAACTCGTAGGCACCGGATCAATGATGGATAATTATGCCAGATGTGGTTCATCATGTAACAGTCATAACATAGGGTGACACAGAACTAGCTCCAGTTCATCAATGTAATGTAGGCATGTATTCCGAATATAGTCATACGTGCTTATGGAAAAGAACTTGCATGGCATCTTTTGTCCTACCCTCAAGTGGCCGCGGGGTCCTATTGGAAACTAAGGGATATTAAGGCCTCCTTTTAATAGAGAACCGGAACAAAGCATTAGCACATAGTGAATACATGAACTCCTCAAACTAAGGTCATCACCGGGAGTGGTTCCGATTATTGTCACTTCGGGGTTGCCGGATCATAACACATAGTATGTGATTATAGACTTGCAAGATAGGATCAAGAACTCACATATATTCATGAAAACATAATAGGTTCAGATCTGAAATCATGGCACTCGGGCCCTAGTGACAAGTATTAAGCATAGCAAAGTCATAGCAACATCAATCTCAGAACATAGTGGATACTAGGGATCAAACCCTAACAAAACTAACTCGATTACATGATAAATCTCATCCAACCCATCACCGTACAGCAAGCCTACGATGGAATTACTCATGCACGGCGGTGAGCATCATGAAATTGGTGATGGAGGATGGTTGACGATGATGATGGTGATGAATCCCCCTCTCCGGAGCCCCGAACTGACTCCAGATCAGCCCTCCCGAGAGAGATTAGGGCTTGGCGGCGGCTCCGTATCGTAAAACGTGATGATTTCTTCTCTCTGATTTTTTTATCCCCGAAAGCCAATATATGGAGTTGGAGTTGGCGTCGGAGGGCCTCCAGGGGGCCCATGAGGTAGGGGGCGCGCCCAGGGGGCCCACCCTCGTGGACAGGGTGTGGGCCCCCTGGTCTTCATCTTTGGCGAGGAATTTTTATTAATTATCCTAAGATATTCCGTGGAGTTTCAGGTCGTTCCAAGAACTTTTATTTTCTGCACATAAAACAACACCATGGCAATTCTGCTGAAAACATCGTCAGTCCGGGTTAGTTCCATTCAAATCATACAAGTTAGAGTCCAAAACAAGGGCAAAAGTGTTTGGAAAAGTAGATACGACAGAGATGTATCAACTCCCCCTAGCTTAAACCCTTACTTGTCCTCAAGCAATTCTGTTGACAAACTGAAAGAGAAAAAGAAAAACTTTTACAAACTCTGTTTGCTCTTGTTGTTGTAAACATGAAAAGCCAGCATTCAAGTATCATCAAATATTATGGACTAACCATACTAACAATAACACAAAGGTATCACAATTACTCATATCAATAGCATAATCAGCTAGCGAGCTATAATAACAAAACTCGGATGACAACACTTTCTCAAAATAATCATAACATGATATAACGAAATGGTATGTCGCTAGCCCTTTCTGAGACCGCAAAACATAAATGCAGAGCACCTTCAAAGATCAAGGACTAACTAAACATTGTAATTCATGGTAAAAGAGATCCAGTCAAGTCATACCCAATATAAACCAATAATAATGAATGCAAACGACAGTGTGCTCTCCAGCGGGTGCTTTTTAATAAGAAGGGTGATGACTCAACATAAAAGTAAATAGATAGGCCCTTCGCAGAGGGAAGCAGGGATTTGTAGAGGTGCCAGAGCTCAGTTTTAAAATAGAGATTGAATAACATTTTGAGCGGCATACTTTTGCTGTCAACGCAACAACTATGAGATGACGATATCTTCCACGCTAAACAAATTATAGGCGGTTCCCAAACAGAATGGTAAAGTTTATACTCCCCCTCCTCCACAAGCATCAATCCATGGCTTGCTCGAAACAATGAGTGCCTCCAACATTCAACGGGTCCCAAGGGGAGTTTTGTTTGCAATTATTTTGATTTAGTTTGCATAAAGCATGGGACTGGGCATCCCGATGACCAACCATTTTCTCGTGAATGAGGAGCGGAGTCCACTCCTCTTGAGAATAACCGCCTAACATGGAAGATAAGGACACCCTAGTTGGAACATGAGCTGCTCGAGTATACAAAACAGAATTTCATCTAAAGGTTTGGAGTTTGGCACATACAAATTTACTTGGAACGGCAGGTAAATACCGCATATAGGAAGCTATAGTGGACTCATATGGAACAACTTTGGGGTTTAAAGGAGTTTGGATGCACAAGCAGTATTCCCGCTTAGTACAGGTGAAGGCTAGCAAAAGACTGGGAAGTGACCAACTGGGAGAGCGACAATAGTCGTAAACATGCATTAAAATTAATTTACACCGAATACAAGCATGAGTAGGATATAATCTACCATGAACATAAATACCATGAAGGCTATGTTGATTTGATTCAACTACATGCGTGAACATGTGCCAAGTCTAGTCACTCAATTCATTTAAAGGAGGATACCATCCCATCATACCACATCATGATCATTCTAATAGCATGTTGGCACGCAAGGTAAACCATTATAACTCATAGCTAATCAAGCATGTCACAAGCAACTATAATCTCTAAATGTCATTGCAAATATGCTTACTTCATAATAGCTAACTCGGGAATGATGAATCATCATATTTACAAAAAGAAGAGAGGTCGAGTTCATACAAGCTTTTCTCATCCCAATAAGTCCATCATATATCATCATTATTGCCTTCCACTTGCACGACCGAACGAAGTGTATAATAATAAGAGTGCACATGTATTGGACTAAGCTGGAATCTGCAAGCATTCAACTCAAGAGAGAAGACAAGTAATATGGGCCCTAAGTTACATAAATAATCATGCATATAAGAGCCACTAAGCATTTTCAATATGGTCTTCTCGACCCCCAAAGAAAGGAAAAGAAAAACTATTTACACAGGAAAGCTCCCAACAAGCAAAAGAAGAACGGGAGATATTTTTGGGTTTTCCTTTTTAATTACTACAACAAAGAAATAAACTACTACTAATTTTTTTGGTTTTCTTAAGGTTTATTAAACACACAAGAAGAAAGCAGGAAAAAGAAAATAATCTAGCATGGATATTACAGTGAAAGAGTATGAACACCGACATCTGGCAATGAGTGTGTGTGAACATAAATGTAATGTCGGTGGGAAATACGTACTCCCCCAAGCTTAGGCTTTTGGCCTAAGTTGGTCTATTGCCAGGGATGGCCTGGTGGATACCCGTAAGTGAAGCTGGGGTCATACTGTGACGAAGAAGGCTCCGGCTGCCACTGGCTGTCAACCTCCTCTGGATCCCAAGAATAAATAGATAGTCGTGGAGGCTCATCTTGTGGCTCCGGTTCCGAGGCGGGTGCAGGATTTTGATAGGCTTGAATGGCCGCCCACGGAACGGTGTGAGGACCTGCAGACAAATTAAACAAAGAGGGAGCAGGCAAAGTAATAGTCTCAGGGTGATGATTATCAAAGTACAATTTATATTTGAGCTCCCCTTCGCGCCTTTTAACAAGAAAGTCATGTGCTATCATACTCCTATAATCTAAATAAGCACAGGGCAGTGATGTTTCCTCTTTCTCCTCATGCCTAATAGGTATTTCAAAATGTTCAGCTAGGCGTGAGGCATAAATGCCTCCAGAGATGGGGCCTTTAGTACAGTTCAGACTTAACCGTCTAGCAACAATTCCACCCATACTAACAGAGTTATTTCGGAATAAACCATGGAACAAAATGATCACATTAGGAATACTAAGGTTTCCACAGTTTCTGCGACCTATCAAGCAACGACTAGCAAATAAGGCAAAGTAGCGTAAAACAGGAAAATGTATGCTAGTGATTCTTACATCAGAAACCTTCCTGGTTTCTCCCACCGTGATAGTGTTAATAAAAGCTTCTACTTCATTACGGTGTGGTTCATCCAAGGTTCCCTCAAAAGGTATTTTGCAAACCTCGCAAAATTCAGCTAATGGCATCCTCTTAACAACATCATATAAATGAAATTCTACCGATGGAGGTGAACTCTTAGGGAAAAAGCAGAAATTTTGCACAAAAGTATTTGTGAGTAAGAGATACTGATGACGTTGGTCGCGGAGGAAGTCGGTGAGGCCAGCATTCTCAATTAATAAATAGAAATCTTCATAAATCCTGGCTCTCCTCAAGAAGTCATCGGAAGGCCATTCACACGGCCGGACCTCCATGGTGCGAGGCAAATTAAATTTGGGCTTCTGTTCTTCTTCCTTTTGTTTTTCCTTCGAGCTTCGGCTCAACGAGCCCCTCAAAAGTCTCTTCATTATTTTCTGAAACAATCTGAAATTTTTAGTAACTTCAAATAAAAGTGAACCAACTTCAATAAAATTGATAGCAACAACTCCTACAAGTGCCTAGAGCCTATATAAAGCATTGGAACTACTTGGAACCATATAAATTTGACATGCAAGCTCAAGAACATGGTCACCTATGCAGCACAAATTTGCAATGAATAAAGCACTAGAACAAAAACTAATTGGACCAATGGAGGAGTCACATACCAAGGAACAATCTCCCCAAGCAGTTTTGCGAGAGGTGCGTTGAGCAAGGAGATCGAAAATCACAGCAACGGGGGCTGGAACTCGTGCTTGAGTTGTTTTTTCGTGTTTCTGTGAGACAGAGGAAGAAGAAGGGTGCAGGGATAAGTGGAGGAGGGCCACCGTGGGCCCACGAGGCAGGGGGCGCGCCCAGGGGGGTAGGGCGCGCCCTCCACCCTCGTGACCAGGTGGCAGCTCCCCCCGCGGTGATTTTTGCACAGTAAATTCTTAAATATTCCCGAAAAAATCATATTAAATTGGCATGGCATTCTGAGGGCTTTTATTTTTGGGATATTTTTATATTGCACGGATAAGTCAGGAAACAGACAGAAAAATACTATTTTACTTTATTTCTACTAAATAACAGAAAATATAAAGAGGGTACAGACGGTTATGCTTCTAGTTTCATCCATCTCATGTTCATCAAAAATAATCCACTAACAAGGTTGATCAAGTCTTGTTAACGAGCTCATTCCGATTAACACAGAATCGGAGAAATTTCGAATAGCACTAAGTTACCTCAACGGGGATATGAAAATCCCCAACAATAAGAATATCATACTTTTTCTTGACAGTAGGGAGAGGAAATTCAAAACCTCCGAATATAACCGATGGAATTTTTCCAATAGAGTTGATACTGTGAACCCGAGGTTGTTTCCTCGGAAAGTGTACAGTGTGCTCATTGCCATTAACATGAAAAGTGACATTGCCTTTGTTGCAATCAATAACAGCCCCTGTAGTATTAAGGAAAGGTCTTCCAAGAATAATAGACATACTATCATCCTCAGGAATATCAAGAATAACAAAGTCCGTTAAAATAGTAACGTTTGCAACCACAACAGGCACATCCTCACAAATACCGACAGGTATAGCAGTTGATTTATCAGCCATTTGCAAAGATATTTTAGTAGGTGTCAACTTATTCAAGTCAAGTCTACGATATAAAGAGAGAGGCATAACACTAACACCGACTCCAAGATCACATAAAGCTGTTTTAACATAATTTCTCTTAATGGAGCATGGTATAGTAGGTACTCCGGGATCTCCAAGTTTCTTTGGTATTCCACCCTTAAAAGTATAATTAACAAGCATGGTGGAAATTTCAGCTTCATGTATCTTTCCTTTATTAGTAATAATATCCTTCATATACTTAGAATAAGTATTTGTTTTGAGCACATCAGTTAATCGCATATGCAAAAAGATAGGTCTAATCATTTCAGCAAAGCGCTCAAAATCCTCATCATCCTTTTTCTTGGATGGTTTCGGAGGAAAAGGCATGGGTTTCTGAACCCATGGTTCCCTTTCTTTACCATGTTTCCTAGCAACGAAGTCTCTTTTATCATAGCGTTGATTCCTTGATTGTGGGTTATCAAGATCAACAGCAGGTTCAGCTTCTACATCATTATCATTACTAGGTTGAGCATTAACATGAACATTATCATTAACAATATCACTAGGTTCATGTTCATCACCTGATTGTGTTTCAGCATCAGAAATAGAAATATCATTTGGATTCTCAGGTGGCTCAGCAATAGGTTCACTAGAAGTTTACAAAGTCCTATCATTTTTCTTTTTCTTCCTTTTAGAAGAACTAGGTACATCAATATCATTTCTCTGAGAATCTTGCTCGATTCTCTTATGGTGGCCTTCAGGATACAAAGGTTCCCGAGTCATTCTACCGGTTCTAGTAGCCACTCTAACAACATAATCATTTTTCTTACTATTCATTTCATCAAGCGCTTCTTTTTGAGCTTTAAGTACTTGTTCTACTTGAGTGGTAACAATAGAAGCATGTTTGCTAACAAGTTTAAGTTCACCTCTAATATCGGCCATATAATCACCCAAGCGTTTAATCATATCAGCATCTTGTTTTAATTGTCTACCAAAATAAGCATTAAAGTCATCTTGCTTAAACATAAAGTTATCAAACTCATCCAAGCACTGACTAGCAATTTTAGTAGGAGGGACTTCAGCTTTATCATATCTATAGAGAGAATTTACCTTTACTACCTGTGTCGGGATATCGGGAGGTTCTTCAGTAAATAAGTAATTGAGATCATATACTTCTTCAACAGGCGGTAAATTAAGACCGTGTATTTCTTCAATAGGAGGTAAATTCTTAACATCTTCAGCTTTAATACCTTTTTCTTTCATAGACTTCTTTGCCTCTTGCATATCTTTAGGACTAATAAATAGAACACCTCTTTTCTTCGGAGTTGGTTTAGGAATAGGCTCAATAATTGGCTCAGAAATTGGCTCAGGAGCTGGCTCGGGAGGTGCCCAATTATTTTCATTTGTCAACATATTGTTTAATAGAATTTCCGCTTCATCCGGTGTTCTTTCTCTGAAAAGAGAACCAGCACAACTATCCAGGTAATCTCTGGAAGCATTAGTTAGTCCATTATAAAAGATATCAAGTATTTCAGGTTTCTTAAGAGGATGATCAGGCAAAGCATTAAGTAACTTGAGAAGCCTCCCCCAAGCTTGTGGGAGACTCTCTTCTTTAATTTGCACAAAGTTATATATTTCCCTCAAGGCTGCTTGTTTCTTATGAGCAGGGAAATATTTAGCAGAGAAGTAATAAATCATATCCTAGGGACTTTGCACACAACCAGGATCAAGAGAATTAAACCATGTCTTAGCATCACCCTTTAATGAGAACGGAAATATTTCGAGTAAATAAAGGTAGCGCGATCTCTCATTATTAGTAAACAGAGTAGCTATATCATTCAACTTAGTGAGATGTGCCACAACAGTTTCAGATTCATAGCCATAGAAAGGATCAGATTCAACCAAAGTACTTATATCTGGATCAACAGAAAAATCATAATAATCCTTATCGGGAACACAAATAGGTGAAGTAGCAAAAGCAGGGTCGGGTCTCATTCTATCTCTAAAAGATTCTTTACTCCATTTAACTAGCAACCTCTTAAGTTCATATCTATCCTGGCAAGCAAAAATAGCAGCAGAAGATTCTGCATCAAAAAGATAACCTTCAGGAATAGGAGGCATATTTTCATCATCACTCTCATCATTGTATTTAGGTGTAATAATTTCTCTTTCTCTAGACCTAGCAATTTTCTCATCAAGAAATTCACCAAGGGGCATAGTAGTATCAAGCATAGAAGTGGTTTAATCATAAGTATCATGCATAGGAGAAGTGGCATCATCAATAACATGCGACATATCAGAATTCATAGCAGTAGCAGGTTTAGGTGTCGCAAGCTTACTTATAACAGAAGGAGAATCTAGTGCAAGGCTAGATGGCAGTTCCTTACCTCCCCTCGTAGTTGAGGGCAAAATCTTGGTCTTAGCGTCTTTCAAGTTCTTCATAGTGTCCAGCAGATATAAATCCCAAGTGACTCAAAGAATAGAGCTATGCTCCCCGGCAACGGCGCCAGAAAAAGGTCTTGATAACCCACAAGTATAGGGGATCGCAACAGTTTTCGAGGGTAGAGTATTCAACCCAAATTTATTGATTCGACACAAGGGGAGCCAAAGAATATTCTCAAGTATTAGCAGCTGAGTTGTCAATTGAACCACACCTGGAAACTTAGTATCTGCAGCAAAGTGTTTAGTAGCAAAGTAATATGATAGTGGTGGTAACGGTAACAAAAGTAAAGACAACAAAAGTAATGTTTTTGGTATTTTTGTAGTGATTGTAACAGTAACAACAGAAAAGTAAATAAGCAAGAACCAGTATACGGAAAACTCGTAGGCACCGGATCAATGATGGATAATTATGCCAGATGTGGTTCATGATGTAACAGTCATAACATAGGGTGACACAGAACTAGCTACAGTTCATCAATGTAATGTAGGCATGTATTCCGAATATAGTCATACGTGCTTATGGAAAAGAACTTGCATGGCATCTTTTGTCCTACCCTCAAGTGGCAGCGGGGTCCTATTGGAAACTAAGGGATATTAAGGCCTCCTTTTAATAGAGAACCGGAACAAAGCATTAGCACATAGTGAATACATGAACTCCTCAAACTAAGGTCATCACCGGGAGTGGTTCCGATTATTGTCACTTCGGGGTTGCCGAATCATAACACATAGTAGGTGACTATAGACTTGCAAGATAGGATCAAGAACTCAGATATATTCATGAAAACATAATAGGTTCAGATCTGAAATCATGGCACTCGGGCCCTAGTGACAAGCATTAAGCATAGCAAAGTCATAGCAACATCAATCTCAGAACATAGTGGATACTAGGGATCAAACCCTAACAAAACTAACTCGATTACACGATAAATCTCATCCAACCCATCACCGTCCAGCAAGCCTACGATGGAATTACTCACGCACGGCAGTGAGCATCATGAAATTGGTGATGGAGGATGGTTGATGATGACGACGGCGATGAATCCCCCTCTCCGGGGCCTCGAACGGACTCCGGAACAGCCCTCCCGAGAGAGATTCGGGCTTGGCGGCGGCTCCGTATTGTAAAACACGATGATTTCTTCTCTCTGATTTTTCTCTCCCCGAAAGCCAATATATGGAGTTGGAGTTGGCGACGGAGGGCCACCAGGGGGCCCACGAGGTAGGGGGTGCGCCCAGGGGGGGGCGCCCCCCACCCTCGTGGACTGGGTGTGGGCCCCCTGGTCTTCTTCATCTTTGGCGAGGATTTTTTATTAATTATCCTAAGATATTCCATGGAGTTTTAGGTCATTCCGAGAGCTTTTATTTTCTGCACATAAAACAACACCATGGCAATTCTGCTGAAAACAGCGTCAGTCCGGGTTAGTTCCATTCAAATCATACAAGTTAGAGTCCAAAACAAGGGCAAAAGTGTTTGGAAAAGTAGATATGACAGAGACGTATCAGTTATCTCTCGTGTCCGGTGGGTACTCTCACATGCGTGGATGGCAAGTATAGGTGTTCGGATGTGTTATTCCTTCCTGTAAAACCAACTTTGTACAACCCTAGGCCCTGTGCCTATATAAACCGGGGGGTTAGATCGGAGGCAGGATCATAACATTGCTAGGCTAGCTTTCTAGGGTTAGCTGAATCAATCTCGAGGTAGATGAAATCTTGTAACCCCTATACCCTCGAATATAATCAAGCAGGAGTAGGGTTTTACCTCCATTAAGAGGGCCCGAACCTGGGTAAATACTGTGTCCCTTCTCCATCGTTACCATTGATCCTCAGATGCACAGCTTGGGTCCCCTACCCGAGATCTACCGGATTTGACACCAACATTGGTGGTTTCTTTGAGAGCTCCGCTGTGTCGTCGATAGAAGGATCAATGGCTCACCTCTTCGTCAACAATGATGCTGCATCTAGGGAGACCTTTCTTCCTGGACAAGTTTTTGTGTTTGGTGGCTTTGTGCTTCGTGCCAACTCGACCGGCCGCCTCAAGCAGGTCGATAGTTATACCCCCGGCCACCAGATCAGGTTTGGAAACCTGAACTATGTTGCTGACATCCGAGGAGACCTAGTCTTTGACGGGTTCGCAGCCTCAGCCGCCACTCTGTGTCCCCACCATGAAGACTCTTCAGATCCCCTGTCAGATCCCACCCAGGGGTCAACACCAAAACCCACCTCGGCCTTAGACCCGGGGTAGGTCTCATCGTCCAAAGACGGGAGCTTCAGCCCCGCCGGATTTCTTCCCCTTGCGAAACTCATGACCAAAGACCTAGATGCAATCTTAGACCTGGCTCTGGGCAACCATCCTGAACCGCTGAGGTCCGCACTCAATGGGCCTGATCAGGCATCCCACGCCAAACTCAGCTCGGCGGATCCACAGTTTCCGGTCCCACTTTCGCTCTTAGACAAAGCATTGGGACTGATGCAGTCTCTCGCCATCACGGAGGCCTTACCTCCGAACTGCACCTAGCTCGGACTGGGGGCTGAGAGTGGGGGATTTTATGCCCCGCCCACCACCCACTTAATAGCCACAATCGAGGACTTAACCGACATGTTGGACTATGCGTCCGAAGACAACGACGTCATGGACGATGATGCCGACACCGGACCAAGCCAAGTCCCACCCATCACAGGGTCTTGGACGACGACCTCAACCTATGATGTGTACATGGTGGACACTCCAAAGAACGACGAGGATAACCCTAGCTCAGATGAGGACAAACCTGTCGATAAACCACCAAAGCACCGGCGTCAGCGGTGCCGCTCCCGATCGCGTCGAGCGAAGGATAGTAATACCGGCACCGGAGACAATGAGACTCCGGACGATGCCGAAGATCCCGAATACCCCGTCGAGCCCAGGTCCGAAGAGGTTGAAAGGGAAGAGGGTGAATATAGCCCCGGACACACTGACAACAAAGATGCGGAGGACAACAACTACATCCCAGAACCCAAAGAGGAGGTTAGCCTCAGTGACGAAGACTTCATTGTCCCAGAGGAACCCCTCGACCAAGAACGCTTTAAGCGACAGCTCATCACTACAACCCGAAGCCTGAAGAAGAAGCAACAGCAGCTCAAAGAAGAGCAAGACACGTTGAATGAAAGATGGACTAAGGTCCTGGCTGCGGAGGAATACAGCCAAGAGCGACCTGTCAAAAGTTACCCTAGGCGCAAGGTGCTACCTCAATTCGACGATGAAGTCCTTGAACTAGTACCGTCGAAATATAATCAGGCAGATCAACCAGACCGACCACCACGTGGACGGGACAAAACGACATATCAATCCGAATACCAACCCGCAACCCCTTGCCGAAGAGGCAGGGAGATGGCAGCCGCGGGATACACGTACGACTTGCAACATGACCTAGACAATAAAGCTGGTCAGACCAGATCAATCTATGGATCAAGGGGCTGTGCCCCGGCACGAGATAATGGCTATGAAGCCCGGCGTGACGACCGCTACTATGTTCAGGATCAGTACCGAACTCAGATGTTAGCCAATCTCCGCCACGATGTTGTGTGATACAGAGGGGCCGCACACCCCCTATGCTTCACCGATGAGGTTATGGAACACCAATTTCCGGAAGGATTTAAAACCGTAAACATCGAACAATATGATGGAACGACGGATTCGGTCGTCTGGATCGAAGTTTTTCTTCTCCACATTCATATGGCTCGAGGAGACGATCTCCATGCCATCAAATATCTTCCTCTAAAGCTGAAAGGGCCAACACAGCACTGGCTAAATAGCCTCCTAGAAAACTCCATTGGAACTTGGGAAGACTTGGAAGATGCTTTTAGGGCTAACTTTCAGGGCACTTATGTCCGGCCACCAGATGCTCACGACTTGAGTCACATAATCCAGCAGCCTGGCAAATTAGCTCGTAAGCTTTGGAATTAGTTCTTAACTAAAAAGAACCAGATTGTAGACTGTATGGATGCCGAAGCCTTAGTGGCCTTTAAGCATAGCATCCATGACGAATGGCTCGCCCGACACCTTGGGCAGGAAAAGCCGAAGACCATGGCAGCCTCAACGACACTCATGACCCGCTTCTGTGTGGGCGAAGACATCTGGTTGGCTCGTAGAAGCAACAACTCAGGTGACCCCGGCACCTCCGAAGTGTGGGACGGCAATGGTAAACCTCGCCGAAATAAAAACAAACATCGGAACAACAACAACAACGACACAGATGATATGACAGTCAATGCCGGATTCAGCGGTCCTAAGTCTGGTCAGCGGAAGAAACCTTTCAAACGCAATAAAGACGGGCCATCCAACTTAGATAAAATCCTTAAGAGGCCTTGTCATATTCATGGCACACCTGATAAGTCTGCAAATCATACCAACAAGAAATGTTGGGTTTTCAAATAGGCTGGTAAGTTAAATACCAAACACAAGGGAAAAGGCCCTCCAAGTGAAGACGATGATGAACCCTGTCAGCCGAATACCGGGGGTCAGAAGCAGTTTCCCCCCGAGGTGAAGACAGTGAACATGATATATGTCACTCACATCCCCAAAAGGGATGGCAAATGCGCATTATGGGATGTTTATGCCGTAGAGCCTGTCGCTCCCAAATTTAACCCATGGTCAGCCTGTTCGATCACCTTTGATCGTAGGGACCACCCAACCAGTATCCGTCACAGGGGTTCGGCCGCCCTGGTTCTTGATCCAATCATTGAAGGATACCACCTCACCAGAGTCCTTATGGACGGAGAAAGTAGTATCAACCTGATCTATCAGGATACTGTCCGTCAGATTGGGATTGACCCATCACGAATCAAGCCTAGTAACACTACCTTTAAAGGTGTGATACTAGGGGTAGAGGCTCAATCACACCGGAGGTAGTATTCGGCTCCCCAGATAACTTTCGTAGCAAAGAATTAATCTTCGACATCGTCCCTTTCTGCAGTGGCTACCATGCACTGCTCGGATGAACTGCTTTCGCCCACTTTAACGCAGTCCCGCACCATGCTTACTTGAAGCTCAAAATGCCTGGACCTCGTGACATTATTACAGCCAATGGTAATATGGAGCGCTCACTCCACACTGAAGAACAAAACACGAGCCTTGCAACTGAAGTGTATAACGACCTTATCAAGCCGAATAGTTCACCGGCCAATAAAGCCAACTATGTATCCAAACGGGTCCGATCTACGCACAACAGTGATAAATCAGCAGATCCGGACACTGATTAGCAGTTCGGCCTCCGCTGATCGCCCCACCAGGTTGCGGCTTCTGTGCCGTGCGTACATAATTACGCACTAAAAATACCTTGGGCGACGTCGGAGGCACACTGCTGAAGAAGTCCATTGCATGGCTTGACCATAGTTGGACCGATATATATCTTTTTTCCTTTTAACACAGGTTCATCAAGAGCTCTACTCACAAGATGGCTGTCGCATGAGATCCTTTTAAGGTTGGCGCACATCGAACCAATACTCCTCTCAAAGGACTCACTACTGAGGAGAAAAGGCGGAGACGTGCGGCAGGGCATCATTAAAGTTTCTTTTCCGAACTATGATTTTTAGGCCCTGTGTTAGACTTCCCCTTATGTATTTTTTTCTCTTTGGGCATGTAATATGACCTTAATATCGAACATGCTCTTTCCCTTCAGGTGGCCCTGTGGTAGCAATTTTGGTGGCCTTCATCTTTACCCACTGCACCTTGACACGGGCAAAGGCCATCCGAGCACCTTCAATGCAGGATGACCACTTGAGGGCATCGATCCAAGGGAGCGCCTCCACTAGCCTCTTCACAAGTCCGAAGTGACTATTAGGGATGGAGTCGGCCGGCCACAAGTAGACTATAACATCCTTCATGGCCAGTCTGACCACCCTATGCAGCTCGAACAACTGCTTCAGGTGGTCGCTTAGGGGCACGGGAAGTTCTGGCGCAAGGTACTGCGACCAGAATAACTTCTCCGTCGAGCTCCCCTCTTCGGCTCGGAAGAATGCAGTGGCATCCACAATACTCCCTGTAAGATCAACAAAGGCGCCTAGAGAACTCCAAACTCGGGTCAGTAAAATATATCTCTTAGTACTATATCTACTCTGCATGATAAAGGCCTTACCAGCCGCAATCTGCTTCGCCTCTTGTATCTCTTGGCGAGCGACCTGGGCGTCAACCCGGGCCTCCTTCAGGCTCTCAAGAGCTTTGGCGAGTTCAGAGGCCTGCTCTGAACTCTTCTGCTCCAAGGACTCACACCTCGCGATGGCGTCCTTGAGCTCCTGCTCTACTTCTCCCACCGGCGCCTCGTGTCTCCGGCGGGTGGTTTGCTCTTCCTCTAGAGCCTTGGCCACCTTGTCCGCGGCCACCTTGCTTGCCTTTGCCTCCTTCTTGGCTTTGGCAAGGGTGCTCTTGAGGGACTCAAGCTCTGCTACGCCAACTGCGAGTATATTCACAACATTCTTAGTCAGTTTCAAACCGACTACACACGAATATAATTTTCGGATATACTGAAATACCGCATACCTTGGGTCTCTTCGAACTGCTTGTTGGTATGGTCGAGTTCCTCATCGGATAGCCGAAGCTTCCGATTGAGCTCGGCAATTTCGGCGGCCTGGGCAGTAGCCGCCAGCTTCGAAGCCTGTTAAAAACAAATATAGTGCATTATGTACTTGTTGAGGATCCTCTGTTCGAATTGTTCTAATCCGTACAAAGTCTCAGGGGCTACTGTCTACACATGGTCTTCGCCTCACACATATATACATAGAATACTTATGAAGAATATTACACCGCTTACCTCGAAGCCTGTCAGTAGGCCGTGGAAGGCTTCGGTCAGTCCGCTCTTCACGGACTGAACCTTCTCCATAGCCGCACCCATAAGGGTGCGGTGTTCTCTACGATGCAGGCACGTTCCAGTGCCTCCCGCATAGTGTTAGCGGCCTCCAGATTGACAGAGGTCACCGACGGAGCTCCTCCTCCTCCACCCTCCTTCAAAGGGGATGTTGATCCGAACCCGATGCCGTACTGGTCTCCGGGATGGTGTTTGGCAAGGGCCCGGACTGCTGAAGTCCTCCACCCTCGATGGTTGTGGGGGTCGTCGTGCCCTACTCTACAACGTCCGAGGTGTTGTCCTCAGGTGCCTTCCGGACCGTCTTGTCCGCCCCTCCTTGGCCAGGAGATGGCTTTTGGGATGACACCTTAGTGTCCTCCATGGCAGGGGGAGAGAGGGCATGAGATGGGCCATCACTCTCCACCTCCCTAGGGGCTAAATAGTTCCCTGTCGAAGAAGAGGGGATCGAGATCTCGCGCGGAGGGATAAAAAGCATAAAGGAAATTGAGCATGAAAAGGCAGGGTAAAGAGATAACCGAACGTGTGAGCTTTTAATACTTATGCCTCGGCCAGGGGCTTCTCCCTTTGGACCTGCCCTGGGCTGTGTTCGGATTCCATGTCTGAACTGTCCGAGAGGATCACTCGCCCTTTCTTCGACGTCGCCCCCTCCAGGTTCTCGGGGGCCATCCTTTTTCCCCTCCTCATCTTGAGGGGGGAGTCACTCTCCACCTCCTCATCATCCTCCTCCTCCTCTTCTTCGTCCTCGTCTTCCTCGCGGGAGGAAACGGGCCTGGCCTCTCCGAACATTGCTGCCGGAGGGCCCTTGAGGCGGGGCCCATTCTTTAGCCGCTTGCTCTTCTTCTTGGCCTTCTTCTTCGACGGCTGATAAGGCACCGGAACCAACATCTTCTCTAGTTGAGGGGTGACTGGGTTTTCAGGCAATGGAGCTGGACACTTGATCCGCTCTGACTTCTTGGTCCAACCCTGCAACAAAAGATGGGTTGATGAGTTCGACATAGACCAAATATATGGGCGGACGCAGAGGAGAGCCTCACACACGACTATGAACGTCGATATGTGGAGGAATGAGTTCAGGGCTAGATCGTGAAAATCTAGCCCGTAGTAGTACATAAGTCCGTGGACGAACGGGTGGACTGGAAAACCTAACCCTCTAAGGAAGTGGGGAAGGAATACGACCCGTTCGCTGGGCTCCGAAGTGGGAAGGACTTGACCTTCAGGGGGAAGCCGGTGCTTGATTCGGCGGCGAGGTACCCCGCACTCCAGAGATCTGTTATGTCCTTCTCTGTCATGGAGGAGCCCCCACTTGCCTTTGGAGCCAGCTCCGGTCATGGTCGGAGTAGGTGGTGGTGGTGGAGAGAAAGACAGAGACTTTGCGGGTGCAGAGAGCTTGGGAGCTTGGAAGGCTGAGGAGATTTGAAGGCGTGGGGAGGAAAGTGGGGGTCCCTTGCCCTCTTATAGGAAGTAAAAATACCAACCGTCCCCCACTCGTGCCTTGAATCTCTCCTATTCCCAATGAAGGCGTGCGCCGCAAACATTTGTATTACCCAAGTATCATTGATATGCAATCCTGTATTAAGTGGGCATGATATCTATTTTGACGGGACGGGCCAATGAGGCGTGGCCTCGAAACGCGAGATGCGGGGAGTGAAAATGATTCAAAATACCAAAGGGTTAAGTCTGACGCTTCGTCGAAAAGGTTGTCAGTAAAAGACACTATTCTCATTTTTTATATCCTGCATTCACGGCTAAGCGTTGTGTTTTACGAAAATCCGGATACAATTCGTTTACAGAGGAAAGCCGATGTGTATTCTTTAAGGAACCCGCCTTGCAATGCCGAAGACAATCTGAGCGCCGAATATATCATCATTGAAGACTGGTTCAGGGGCTACTGTGGGAGTCCTGGATTAGGGGGTCCTCGGGCGTCTGGTCTATTGATGTGGGCCGGACTGATGGGCCGTCAAGATACAAGACAAAAGGTTATCTCTCATGTCCGATGGGGACTCTCACATGCGTGGACGGCAAGTATAGGTGTCCGGATGTGTTATTCCTTTCTGTAAAACCGACTATGTACAACCCTAAGCCCCTCCGGTGTCTATATAAACCGGGGGGGGGGGGGTTAGATCGGAGGCAGGATCGTAACATTGCTAGGCTAGCTTTCTAGGGTTAGCCGAATCGATCTCGAGGTAGATCAACTATAGTAACCCCTATACCCTCGAATATAATCAAGCAGGAGTAGGGTTTTACCTCCATTAAGAGGGCCCGAACCTGGGTAAATACTGTGTCCCTTCTCCATCGTTACCATTGATCCTCAGACGCATAGCTTGGCCCCCTACTCGAGATCTGCCAGTTTTGACACCGACAGGCAGGATGCTTGAAAAGGCCCCAAGATGGGATCTCACGGGAATAGAAGGTTGCGGTGGTAGAAAAGTGTTTTCGTGGATACCTCTAGGGTTTTTGAAATATTTCTGAATTTATAGGCCAAAGAAGGCCAGGGGGTCTCCGAGGGGGCACAAGCCCTAGGGGCGCCCCCCTGGCTTGTCGTCGCCTCGAGGGCTCCTTGACTTGGACTCCAAGTCCTACACGTGTCTTCTGGTCCAAGAAAAATCATCGCGAAAGTTTTATTCCGTTTGGACTTCATTTGATATTCTTTTTCTGCGAAACTCAAAAACAAGGAAAACCATAAACTTGCACTGGGCACTAGGTTAGAGCCAAAAATAATATAAAATAGCATATTAATGCATGTAAAACGTCCAAAATAGATAATATAATAGCATGGAACAATAAAAAATTATACATACGTTGGAGACGTATCAAGCATCCCCAAGCTTAATTCCTACTCGTCGTTGAGTAGGTAAATGATAAAAATAGAATTTTTGATGTGGAATGCTACATAACATATTTATCTACGTAATTTTCTTCATTGTGGTATGAATGTTCAGATCCATAAGATTCAAGACAAAAGTTTAATATTGACATAAGAACAATAATAGTTCAAGCATACTAATAAAATAATCATGTCTTCTCAAAATACTATGGCTAAAGAAAGCTATCCCTACAAAATCATATAGTCTAGCTATGCTCCATCTTCATCACACGAAGTATTCAAATCATGCACAACCATGATTTTAGCCAAGCAATTGTTTCATACTTTAGTGTTCTCAAACTTTTTCAACTTTCGCGCAATACATGAGCGTGAGCCATGGACATAGAACTATAAGTGGAATAGAATATGGTGGTTGTGGAGAAGACAAAAAAGAAGGAGATAGTCTCACATCAACTAGGCATATCAATGGGCTATGGAGATGCCCATAAATAGATATCAATGCGAGTGAGTAGGGATTGCCATGCAACGGATGCACTAGAGCTATAAGTTTATGAAAGCTCAAAAAAAAGAAACTAAGTGGGTGTGCATCCAACTTGCTTGCTCATGAAGAACTAGGGCAATTTGAGGATGCCGGAATATACAAGCCAAGTTCTATAATGAAAAATTCCCACTAGTATATGAAAGTGACAACATAGGAGACTCTCTATCATGAAGATCATGGTGCTACTCTGAAGCACAAGTGTGGAAAAAGGATAGTAACGTTGCCCTTTCTCTCTTTTCTCTCATTTTTTTGATTGGCTTCTTTTGCCCATTTTATTTTTTCTCACATGGGGCAATGCTCTAATAATGAAGATCATCACACTTTTATTTACTTATAACTCAAGAATTACAACTTGATACTTAGAACAAAATATGACTCTATATGAATCCTCCGACGGTGTATCGGGATGTGCAATGACTCAAGAGTGACATGTATGAAAAATTATGAACGGTGGCTTTTCCACAAATACTATGTCAACTACATGATCATGCAAAGCAATGTGACAATGATGAAGCGTGTCATAATAAACGGAATGGTGGAAGTTGCATGGCAATATATCTTGGAATGGCTATGGAAATGCCATACTAGGTAGGTATGGTGGATGTTTTGAGGAAGGTATATGGTGGGTGTAATGCACCGACGAAAGTTGCGCGGTATTAGAGAGGCTAGCAACGGTGGAAGAGTGAGAGTTCATACAATCCATGGACTCAATGTTAGTCATAAAGAACTCACATACTTATTGCAAAAGTCTATTAGCTATCGAAACAAAGTATTACGCGCATGCTCCTAGGGGAAGGGTTGGTAGGATTTAACCATCGCGTGATCCCGACCTGCACACACATGATGACAATCAATAAATACATCATGTTCCAACTTCGTTACATAAGGGTTCACCATACGTGCATCTACGGGAATCACAAACTTTAACACAAGTATTCTTACCAATCCACAATTACTCACTAGCATGACTCTAATATCACCATCTTCATATCTCAATACAAATGCAAGGAATCAAACTTCTCTTAGTATTCAATGCACTTTATATGATTTTTTTATTATATCCCTCTTGGATGCCTGTCATATTTAGGACTAAATTCATTACCTAAGAAAATTACCATGTTGTTTAAAGAGACTATCAAAATAATATAAGTGATGCATGAGAGTTCAACAATTTCTATACAATAAAGCCACTGCCGTGCTCTAAAAAGATATAAGTGTAGCACTAGAGCAAAATTGCCTAGCTCAAAAGATATAAGTGAAGCACATAGAGTATTCTAATAAATAACGATTCATGCGTGTCCCTCTCAAAAGGTGTGTACAACATGGATGATTGTGTCAAACTAAAAAGCAAAGACTCATATCATACAAGACGCTCCAAGCAAAACACATATCATGTGGTGAATAAAAATATAGCCTCAAGTAAAGTTACCGATAGACAAAGACGAAAGAGGGGATGCCTTCCAAGGCATCCCCAAGCTTAGGCTCTTGGTTGTCCTTGGATATTACCTTGGGGGTGCCTTGGTGTCGGCGTTCTAGGAACGGGGGTCCCCAGACTTGCCTGCCTGCGGCCTGCGGCGTGGCTCAAGTGGTGGCCCAGTACGACCCATCTTCATCAACCCAAGCTCAAGACCCTCGCGAAGGGCCAAGACTCGCGTGGCGGACGATGCAAGGCTTCCTCAGGGACGGCCTCACCAGGCAGGCTCACAAGGAGGCGGTGATCACAAGGTAGGGGTACCTCGCGAGGTGCTCATGACGCAAGCCATGATGATCGAGACCAGGCAGGCGCCAGGCGGGCGCTGGCCTGTGCAGTGTCCTTGTTTCCTCTTTGGTGCAAAGGGGCAAGCGTAGGCACGGAGTACCGAGGCATCAGGCAAAGGTTACCATTTTGGTGCAACGAGACCAAGACCAGCAGAGTGGCAGGACGGAGGTCACCGTGGAGCCCAAGACTACGTCATCGCCAGTGCCTTTGGTAGTCGAAGACCAACTTTAGTCAAGATAACTTGTACTAGATGTTCCCCTTCAAAATGGCAGTTGTTGGCTCCCTTCCCGCTCAATATTTGGGAAGAGGACCAGGGCCTCTATATATAGAGATAGCCACCGTAGTAGGGGAGGGGATCATCTCATTTGGACCTCACCCAGAACCAATAGAGACGGAGCAGTTCCTCTCGAAGCACACCACCACAAGAACACCCCTCGTGAGGCTATTCTTCCTCTGTACTGTTCATCATCAGCCCCAGAGGCAATCCACCACACCACACACTGGATTAGGGTATTACACCACAATGGTGGCCCAAACTAGTATAAACCTTGTGTCCCTTGTGTTGTTCATCACGTATTTTAGATTCTCAGCGAGGCGTTGGGACGTGGATCGGTAGGGGGAAGATCTTCGCACACACCCCAGAGTTCAAACCTTAAGGGTTTTGCCAGAACCTGATATCCGACATTTGGCGTGCCAGGTAGGGGTGTGCCGGAATCCTTCTTCCACTGTTCCGCATTTGATCATTCATCACATCCATGGCTGACGCTTGCCGAGCTTGTGCCGAGCGTCGGGCTGCTCTCACTGCATGCATCGCCCAGACGGCTCCCATCGGTGGGTCTCCCCGTAGTTCTCCGTCTCCTTCTGCCAATGCCACCACCAGCCCGACGGGGAACGAGCAGCAGGCGTCATTGCTGCATCCCTCGGTGCGGCGGGAAGGCCGCACCACCACCCCATCACCGACTCCAGCTGGTTCGTCATTGCACGCTCGTCGCGCTCCCACGGACATGCATGCCGCGTTGCTCCTGGCATGCGAACTCGTGCACTACCGCCCCGTCAACGACCTCTACGAGGAATGGCTTGCTTGCATCACCGAGCTTGTCAGCGCCGCAGGGGGCTCCCTGCGCTGTCCCTCTTGCTGCCTCGCCCTCCGTCCTGCATGGGTGATGCAGCCCAGGAGGTGCCTCCACCACCTCCTCCCCAAGAAGGCACCCTGGCTCCAAGGCGCGCAACCCCTGGACGAGACTCACTGCGTCCAGCGCCCGCGCGACAAGAAAGGAGCTGCCAAGAAATCCCTCGTCGTCAAGAAGGCGCTCGCGTGCTCCCCGCTCCAGCACATCAAGCCTGCGTCCCTGCGCCAGCACATCAATACCCCGCGCTGCCCCTGGCAGCGGCGCATGAGAACCTCCAAGAGCAAGCCCTGCGGCTGCAAAGGGCTCCGGTGGCCACCGCAGGCTGCCACACCTTCACCACCGAGCTACGCAGTATCGCCTGGCCAGGCAAGTTCAAGCCGGATCTGCCTCCTTGCTACGATGGCACTGCCGACCCCGCGGAGTTCCTGCAGCTCTACAAGCTAGGCATCGAAGCGGACAACAGAGACGAAAAGGTCATGGAGAACTGGTTTTCCATGGCGCTCAATGATGGTGCCTGCACCAGGCTCCTGAACCTGCCTCCCGGCTCGATCTCCTCTTGGGACGAGATGCGCACCCGCTTCATCGCCAACTTCCAGGGCACTCGCGACCATCCTCCAATCGTGGGTGACCTGCGCCGCATCAAACAGCAACCTGGAGAGACCCTGCAGAAGTACATGCATCGCTTTAACAACGCTCGCCTCAAGATTCCCAAGGTAACTGAGGAGGCCATCATCTCAGCGTTCTCTGATGGCGTTCGCGACGTCAAGATGAAGGAGGAGCTGAAAATCCACAAGGATCTGTGCACATCATTGGAGCTGTTCAACCTGGAGACCAAGTGTGCAAGGGCTAAGGAGGGGCGCCTCTCCCTTCTCGAGCTCCTAGCTGCTGACCCTGAAGAGAAGAAAGCCAAGGCCAAGGATGTGAAGCGCAAAGGAGCAGCCATGCTCGCAGCAGAGCCAGACACGAAGCATGGCAGGGACCAACCGGAGTCGTCCAAGGGCAGCCGGTACTACGTGTACCACGACCTCCACACCCACAACACCAATGAATGCCAAGAGCTCAGAGCCGTCCGAGAAGGATGCATCGATCGACGCCCCGAGCGCAACGATTGGGGCTACGGCCGAAGAGGAGTAAGAGGTGGAGGACGATGGGATGACCGAGGCCCTCGCCAAGGGTGCCGTGACCGGCCTCGCAAGGACTGCTGGCAGGACCAACCTCGCGAGGGGGCTTGGAGGGATTATCCTTGCGAGGATCGCCCGCAGGGCAACGCAGGCCTTCCTCCTCTGCCACCACCGCCAAGAAGGAATGACGACCATCATCAGGATGAGGGGGCTGGGGGCTTCCAGGAGCCACGTGCTATCACTTGCATCCTGGGCGGTGCCTAGGCCCCAGCCTCTCAGCGCATCTTCAAGCAGTTTGCTCGCGAGGTGAACGCAGTCCTTCCCAAGCTCGAGGCCACACGCCCTCTCAGGTGGTCCACGTGCGCCATCACGTTCAGCTCAGTGGATCAGCTCAAGTGCGCGACTACATCCTGGGTCTTCCCAATGCTCTGTTCCCCAGTCATCAGCAATGTGCAGGTTACCAGGACCCTCATCGATGGCGGCGCGAGACTCAACATTCTGTCCATCAAGACATTCAACAATCTCCAAGTGCCATATGATCAGCTTCAGCCAACCAAGCCTTTCTCAGGAGTCACTGACGGCTCCACCACCCCGATAGGGTAGGTCCGCCTCCCTGTCACCTTTGGACAGCGCAAGAACTACCGTACCGAGCTCATCGACTTCGACGTTGCCCACATTTGCCTGCCATACAATGCCATCCTCGGGTATCCAGCCCTGGCCATGTTCATGGTAGTGACTCACCATGGATACAATGTCCTCAAGATGCCGGGAAGCGGCGGAGTCATCACAGTCCCCTGTGAAGAGAAGGATGCGGTGTGCTCTCTCGAGCATGCCTTCCAAGCTGCATCAGTCGAGGACCCTAACAGCAAGAGTAGGAACCCTCTCGAGGAAGTTCCCAAGAAGAAAAAGACATCACCCAGCTCAAGGCCTCAGGAGGCAGGCATCTCCGAAGGCACCGCGCCAGGATATGCGCTCGTCCAAGGGGCACCTCCATCCATCGCATAGGAAGGCGCGCCCGATGTCGGTGTCAAAACCGGCGGATCTCGGGTAAGTGGTCCCGAACTATGCGTCTAAGACTAATGGTAACAGGAGGCACAGGACACGATGTTTACCCAGGTTCAGGCCCTCTCGATGGAGGTAATACCCTACTTCCTGCTTGATTGATCTTGATGATATGAGTATTACAAGAGTTGATCTACCACGAGATCAGAGAGGCTAAACCCTAGAAGCTAGCCTATGGTATGATTGTTGTTGTGTCCTACGGACTAAACCCTCCGGTTTATATAGACACCGGAGGAGGGCTAGGATTACACAGGGTCGGTTTACAGCGAAGGAGATCTACATCCGTATCGCCAAGCTTGCCTTCCACGCCAAGGAGAGTCCCATCTGGACATGGGACGAAGTCTTCTATCTTGTATCTTCATAGTCCAACAGTCCGACCAAAGCATATAGTCTGACTGTCCAGATACCCCCTTATCCAGGATTCCCTCAGTAGCCCCTGAACCAGGCTTCAGTGACGATGAGTCCGGCGCATAGATTGTCTTCGGCATTGCGAGGCGGGTTCCATCTCCGAATACTCCAAGATGAATTCCAAACACAAGAACCGTGTCCAGCTCTGCAAGGTAAATTCCATATTCCATCGCAGAGAGAATAATAATCCACGAATCTAATCTGCTGACAACTCTTTGAAAAGTGACATCACGCCATGGTCCGACTTTTATTCGAACCGTTTCTCTCAACCTGCTTCTGCACATATTGCGAGGTGGTTTCTTTGGCACGTCTTGTCAAAGCAGAGATCATGTCCCCTTAATGCGGGATCCTCTTAAATATGGGCGTTGGTAACCCAACCAGCGCCATTAATAGAGGCGCTTGGAAAATTAAGAGATTTTGAGAGGCAAGTGGGGAGGCGCACATTCTATATTGACTTTATAAAAGGGCAGCGATCTCCCGTCTTCACCCACACCTTCTTCCTCCTTTGCTCATCCGTTCTCACACCTTCGAGCTCCAGCGCCCAAGTTCTCACCTTCTCCAAAGGACCGCAGCATGTCCGGAGCGGGAGGCAAGTGGATGGCCTCCTCTGTGATAGAGGAGAACATCACCAAGCTTCGGGAGGCCGGATACCTGACCGAGAGTATTTCACACAGGCTTCCGGCAGAGGGACAGATTACCCCCACTCCGAAGTCTCGGGAGAGAGTAGTATTTCTCCCTCATTTCGTCCACGGACTAGGATTTCCACTCCACCCGTTTGTCCGTGGGCTCATGTACTACTACGGGCTAGATTTTCACGATCTTGTTGGGGAACGTAGTAATTTCAAAAAATTTCCTACGCACACGCAAGATCATGGTGATGATATAGCAACGAGGGGAGAGAGTGTTGTCTACGTACCCTTGTAGACCGAAGCGGAAGCGTTGACGCAACGTAGAGGAAGTAGTCGTACGTCCTCTGGTTCAACCGATCCAAGTACCGTTACTCCGGCACCTCCGAGTTCTTGACACGCGTACAGCTCGATGACGCACCCTCGATCTCCGATCCAGCAGAGGCGCCGAGGGGGAGTTCCGTCAGCACGACGGCGTGGTGACGATCTTGATGTTCTCCTGTTGCAGGGCTTCGCCTAAGCACCGCTACAATATGACCGAGGTGTAATATCGTGGAGGGGGGCACCGCACACGTCTAAGGAACGATCAATGATCAACTTGTGTGTCCTAGGGTGCCCCCTTACCCCCGTATATAAAAGAGGGAGGGAGGAGGTGGCCGGCCCTAGGGGGGGCACGCCATGAGGAGGGGGAAACCTACTCCAAGTAGGTTTCCCTCTCTTTTCCTTATCTTATTTGGAGGGGGAAGGAAAGAGTACTAGTATTAGGAAGTAGTACTAGTAGTAGTAATAGGAAGAGGGGGAAGGAGAAAGGAAAGGGGGGGCCGGCCCCCCTCCCCAATTTGGATTGGGCTTGGGGGGGCGCGCCCCCCTCCCTTGCTCCTTCTCTCTTCTTCCTATATGGGCCCAATAAGGCCCATATACCTCCCGGGGGGTTCCGGTAACCTCCCGGGGCTCCAAACTTCTCCGGAACCTTTCCGGTGTCCAAATATATCCGTCCAATATATCAATCTTTATGTCTCGACCATTTCGAGACTCCTTGTCATGTCTGCAATCATATCCGGGACTCCGAACAACCTTCGGTACATCAAAATACATAAACTCATAATATAACTGTCATCGAAACCTTAAGCGTGCGGACCCTACGGTTCGAGAACGATGTAGACATGACTGAGACACATCTCTGGTCAATAACCAATAGCGGGACCTGGATGCCCATATTGGTTCCTACATATTCTACGAAGATCTTTATCGGTCAAACCGCATAACAACATACGTTGTTCCCTTTGTCATCGGTATGTTACTTGTCCGAGATTCGATCGTCGGTATCCAATACCTAGTTCAATCTCGTTATCGACAAGTCTCTTTACTCGTTCTGTAATACTTCATCTTATAACTAACTCATTAGTTACATGCTTGCAAGGCTTAGGTGATGAGCATTGCCGAGAGGGCCCAGAGATACCTCTCCGACAATCGGAGTGACAAAACCTAATCTTGAATTATGCTAACTCAACATGTACTTTCGGAGACACCTGTAGTACTCCTTTATAATCACCCAGTTACGTTGTGACGTTTGGTAGTACCCAAAGTGTTCCTCCGGTAAACGGGAGTTACACAATTCTCATAGTTACAGGAACATGTATAAGTCATGAAGGAAGCAATAGCAGAATACTAAACGATCAAGTGCTAAGCTAACGGGATGGGTCATGTCAATCACCTCATTCTCCTAATGATGTGATCCCATTAATCAAATGACAACACATGTCAATGGTTAGGAAACATAACCATCTTTGATTAATGAGCTAGTCAAGTAGAGGCATACTAGTGACTATATGTTTGTCTATGTACTCACACATGTATCATGTTTCCGGTTAATACAATTCTAGCATGAATAATAAACATTTATCATGAAATGAGGAAATAAATAATAACTTTATTATTGCCTCTAGGGCATATTTCCTTCAGTCTCCCACTTGCACTAGAGTCAATAATCTAGATTACATAGTAATGATTCTAACACCCATGGAGTCTTGGTGCTGATCATGTTTTGCTCGTGAGAGAGGCTTAGTCAACGGGTCTGCAACATTCAGATCCGTATGTATCTTGCAAATCTCTATGTCTCCCACTTGGACTTGATCCCGAATGGAATTGAAGCGTCTCTTGATGTGCTTGGTCCTCTTGTGAAATCTGGATTCCTTTGCCAAGGCAATTGCACCAGTATTGTCACAGAAGATCTTCATTGGTCCCGATGCACTAGGTATGACACCTAGATCGGAAATGAACTCCTTCATCCAGACTCCTTCATTTGCTGCTTCAGAAGCAGCTATGTACTCCGCTTCACATGTAGATCCCGCCACGACGCTTTGTTTAGAACTGCACCAACTTACAGCTCCACCATTTAATAAAAACACGTATCCGGTCTGCGATTTAGAATCGTCCGGATCAGTGTCAAAGCTTGCATCGACGTAACCATTTACGACTAGCTCTTTGTCACCTCCATATACGAGAAACATATCCTTAGTCCTTTTCAGGTATTTCAGGATGTTCTTGACCACTGTCCAGTGATCCACTCCTGGATTACTTTGGTACCTACCTGCCAAGCTTATTGCTAAGCATACGTCAGGTCTGGTACACAACATTTCATACATGATAGAGCCTATGGCTGAAGCATAGGGAACATCTTTCATTTTCTCTCTATCTTCTGCTGTGGTCGGGCATTGAGTTTGACTCAACTTTACACCTTGTAGCACAGGCAAGAATCCTTTCTTTGCCTGATCCATTTTGAACTTTTTCAAAATTTTGTCAAGGTATGTACTTTGTGAAAGTCCTATTAAGCGTCTTGATCTATCTCTATAGATCTTGATGCCCAATATGTAAGCAGCTTCACCGAGGTCTTTCATAGAAAAACTTTTATTCAAGTATCCCTTTATGCTGTCCAGAAATTCTATATCATTTCCAATTAATAATATGCCATCAACATATAAAACTAGAAATGCTACAGAGCTCCCACTCACTTTCTTGTAAATATAGGCTTCTCTAAAAGTCTGTATAAAACCATATGCTTTGATCACACTATCAAAACGTTTATTCCAACTCCGAGATGCTTGCACCAGTCCATAAATGGAACGTTGGAGCTTGCATACTTTGTCAGCACTTTTTTGGATCAACAAAACCTTCAGGTTGCATCATATACAACTCTTCTTCTAGAAATCCATTCAAGAATGCAGTCTTGACATCCATTTGCCAAATTTCATAATCATGAAATGCAGCAATAGCCAACATGATTCGGACAGACTTAAGCATCGCTACGGGTGAGAAAGTCTCATCGTAGTCAACCCCTTGAACTTGTCGAAAACCTTTTGCAACAAGTTGAGCTTTGTAGACAGTAACATTACCATCAGCGTCAGTCTTCTTCTTAAAGATCCATTTATTCTCAATGGCTTGCCGATCATCGGGCAAGTCAACCAAAGTCCATACTTTGTTTTCATACATGGATCCTATCTCAGATTTCATGGCCTCTAGCCATTTTGCGGAATCTGGGCTCATCATCGCTTCCTCATAGTTCGTAGGTTCATCATGGTCTAGTAACATGACTTCCAGAATAGGATTTCCGTACCACTCTGGTGCGGATCTTACTCTGGTAGACCTACCAGGTTCAGTAGAAACTTGATCTGAAGTTTCATGATCAATATCATTAGCTTCCTCACTAATTGGTGTAGTTGTCACAGGAACCGGTTCTTGTGATGAACTACTTTCCAATAAGGGAGTAGATACAGTTATCTCATCAAGTTCTACTTTCCTCCCATTCACTTCTTTCGAGAGAAACTCCTTCTCTAGAAAGGATCCGATTTTAGCAACGAAAATCTTGCCTTCAGATCTGTGATAGAAGGTGTACCCAATTGTCTCCTTTGGGTATCCTATGAAGACACATTTCTCCGATTTGGGTTCGAGCTTATCTGGTTGAAGTTTCTTCACATAAGCATCGTAGCCCCAAACTTTGAGAAACGACAACTTTGGTTTCTTGCCAAACCACAGTTCATAAGGCGTCGTCTCAACGGATTTTGATGGTGCCCTATTTAACGTGAATGCGGCCGTCTCTAAAGCATAACCCCAAAACGATAGCGGTAAATAGGTAAGAGACATCATAGATCGCACCATATCAATGAAAGTACGATTACGACGTTCGGACACACCATTTCGCTGTGGTGTTCCAGGTGGCGTGAGTTGCGAAACTATTCCACATTGTTTCAAATGTAAACCAAACTCGTAACTCAAATATTCTCCTCCACGATCAGATCGTAGAAACTTTATTTTCTTGTTATGATGATTTTCTACTTCACTCTGAAATTCTTTGAACTTTTCAAATGTTTCAGACTTGTGCTTCATCAAGTAGATATACCCATATCTTCTCAAATCATCTGTGAAGGTGAGGAAATAACGATATCCGCCACGAGCCTCAACATTCATCGGACCACATACATCTGTATGTATGATTTCCAACAAATCTGTTGCTCTCTCCATAGATCCGGAGAACGGTGTTTTGGTCATCTTGCCCATGAGGCACGGTTCGCAAGTACCAAGTGATTCATAATCAAGTGATTCCAGAAGTCCATCAGTATGGAGTTTCTTCATGCGTTTTACACCGATATGACCTAAACGGCAGTGCCACAAATATGTTGCACTATCATTATCAACTCTGCATCTTTTGGCTTCAACATTATGAATATGTGTATCACTACTATCGAGATTTAATAAAAATAGACCACTCTTCAAGGGTGCATGACCATAAAAGATATTACTCATATAAATAGAACAACCATTATTCTCTGATTTAAATGAATAACCGTCTCGCATCAAACAAGATCCAGATATAATGTTCATGCTCAACGTAGGCACCAAATAACAATTATTCAGGTCTAAAACTAATCCCGATGGTAGATGTAGAGGTAGCGTGCCGACCGCGATCACATCGACTTTGGAACCATTTCCCACGCGCATCGTCACCTCGTCCTTAGCTAATCTTCGCTTAATCCGTAGTCCCTGTTTCGAGTTGCAAATGTTAGCAACAGAACCAGTATCAAATACCCAGGTGCTACTGCGAGCATTAGTAAGGTACACATCAATAACATGTATATCACATATACCTTTGTTCACTTTGCCATCCTTCTTATCCGCCAAATACTTGGGGCAGTTCCGCTTCCAGTGTCCAGTCTGCTTGCAGTAGAAGCACTCAGTTTCAGGCTTAGGCCCAGACTTGGGTTTCTTCACTTGAGCAGCAACTTGTTTGCCGTTCTTTTTGAAGTTCCCCTTATTCTTCCCTTTGCCCCTTTTCTTGAAACCAATGGTCTTGTTGACCATCAACACTTGATGCTCCTTTTTGATTTCTACCTCCGCGGCTTTCAGCATCGCGAAGAGCTCGGGAATAGTCTTGTTCATCCCTTGCATATTATAATTCGTCACAAAGCTCTTGTAGCTTGGTGGCAGTGATTGGAGAATTCTGTCAATGACGCTATCATCCGGAAGATTAACTCCCAGTTGAATCAAGTGATTATTATACCCAGACATTTTGAGTATATGCTCACTGACAGAACTGTTCTCCTCCATCTTGCAGCTGTAGAACTTATTGGAGACTTCATATCTCTCAATCCGGGCATTTGCTTGAAATATTAACTTCAACTCCTGGAACATCTCATATGCCCCATGACGTTCAAAACGTCGTTGAAGACCCGGTTCTAAGCCGTAAAGCATGGCACACTGAACTATAGAGTAGTCATCAGCTTTGCTCTGCCAGACGTTCTTAACGTCGTCAGTTGCATCAGCAGCAGGCCTGGCACCCAGCGGTGCTTCCAGGACGTAACTCTTCTGTGCAGCAATGAGGATAATCCTCAGGTTACGGACCCAGTCCGTGTAATTGCTACCATCATCTTTCAACTTTGCTTTCTCAAGGAACGCATTAAAATTCAACGGAACAATAGCACGAGCCATCTATCTACATACAAACATAGACAAGCAAAATACTATCAGGTACTAAGTTCATGATAAATTTAAGTTCAATTAATCATATTACTAAAGAACTCCCACTTAGATAGACATCTCTCTAGTCATCTAAGTGATTACGTGATCCAAATCAACTAAACCATGTCCGATCATCACGTGAGATGGAGTAGTTTCAATGGTGAACATCTCTATGTTGATCATATCTACTATATGATTCACGCTCGACCTTTCGGTCCCCGTGTTCCGAGGCCATATCTGTATATGCTAGGCTCATCAAGTATAACCTGAGTATTCCGCGTGTGCAACTGTTTTGCACCCGTTGTATTTGAACGTAGAGCCTATCACACCCGATCATCACGTGGTGTCTCAGCACAAAGAACTTCCGCAACGGTGCATACTCAGGGAGAACACTTCTGGATAATTAGTGAGAGATCATCTTAAAATGCTACCGTCAATCAAAGCAAGATAAGATGCATAAAGGATAAACATCACATGCAATCAATATAAGTGATATGATATGGCCATCATCATCTTGTGCTTGTGATCTCCATCTTCGAAGCACCGTCGTGATCACCATCGTCACCGGCGCGACACCTTGATCTCCATCGTAGCATCGTTGTCGTTACGCCATCTATTGCTTCTACGACTATCGCTACCGCTTAGTGATAAAGTAAAGCAATTACAGGGCGTTTGCATTTCATACAATAAAGCGACAACCATATGGCTCCTGCCAGTTGCCGATAACTTCGGTTACAAAACATGATCATCTCATACAATAAAGTATAGCATCATGTCTTGGCCATATCACATCACAACATGCCCTGCAAAAACAAGTTAGACGTCCTCTACTTTGTTGTTGCAAATTTTACGTGGCTGCTACGGGCTTAAGCAAGAACCAATCTCACCTACGCATCAAAACCACAACGATAGTTTGTCAAATAGACTCTGTTTTAACCTTCACAAGGACCGGGCGTAGCCACACTCGGTTCAACTAAAGTGAGAGAGACAGACACCCGCCAGCCACCTTTAAGCACGAGTGCTCGTAATGGTGAAACCAGTCTCGCGTAAGCGTACGCGTAATGTCGGTCCGGGCCGCTTCATCTCACAATACCGCTGAACCAAAGTATGACATGCTGGTAGGCAGTATGACTTATATCGTCCACAACTCACTTGTGTTCTACTCGTGCATATAACATCAACGCATAAAACCTAGGCTCGGATGCCACTGTTGGGGAACGTAGTAATTTCAAAAAATTTCCTACGCACACGCAAGATCATGGTGATGATATAGCAACGAGGGGAGAGAGTGTTGTCTACGTACCCTTGTAGACCGAAGCGGAAGCGTTGACGCAACATAGAGGAAGTAGTCGTACGTCCTTCGGTTCAATCGATCCAAGTACCGTTACTCCGGCACCTCCGAGTTCTTGACACGCGTACAGCTCGATGACGCACCCTCGATCTCCGATCCAGCAGAGGCGCCGAGGGGGAGTTCCGTCAGCACGACGGCGTGGTGACGATCTTGATGTTCTCCTGTTGCAGGGCTTCGCCTAAGCACCGCTACAATATGACCGAGGTGTAATATCGTGGAGGGGGGCACCGCACACGGCTAAGGAATGATCAATGATCAACTTGTGTGTCCTAGGGTGCCCCCTTACCCCCGTATATAAAGGAGGGAGGGAGGAGGTGGCTGGCCCTAGGGGGGGCGCACCATGAGGAGGGGGAAACCTACTCCAAGTAGGTTTCCCTCTCTTTTCCTTATCTTATTTGGAGGGGGAAGGAAAGAGTACTAGTATTAGGAAGTAGTACTAGTAGTAGTAATAGGAAGAGGGGGAAGGAGAAAGGAAAGGGGGGGGGGCCCTCCCCAATTCGGATTGGGCTTGGGGGGGCGCGCCCCCTCCCTTGCTCCTTCTCTCTTCTTCCTATATGGGCCCAATAAGACCCATATACCTCCCGGGGGGTTCCGGTAACCTCCCGGGGCTCCAAACTTCTCCGGAACCTTTCCGGTGTCCAAATATATCCGTCCAATATATCAATCTTTATGTCTCGACCATTTCGAGACTCCTCGTCATGTCCGCAATCATATCCGGGACTCCGAACAACCTTCGGTACATCAAAATACATAAACTCATAATATAACTGTCATCGAAACCTTAAGCGTGCAGACCCTACGGTTCGAGAACGATGTAGACATGACTGAGACACATCTCTGGTCAATAACCAATAGCGGGACCTGGATGCCCATATTGGTTCCTACATATTCTACGGAGATCTTTATTGGTCAAACCGCATAACAACATACGCTGTTCCCTTTGTCATCGGTATGTTACTTGTCCGAGATTCGATCGTCGGTATCCAATACCTAGTTCAATCTCGTTATCGACAAGTCTCTTTACTCGTTCTGTAATACTTCATCTTATAACTAACTCATTAGTTACATGCTTGCAAGGCTTAGGTGATGAGCATTGCCGAGAGGGCCCAGAGATACCTCTCCGACAATCGGACTGACAAAACCTAATCTTGAATTATGCTAACTCAACATGTACTTTCGGAGACACCTGTAGTACTCCTTTATAATCACCCAGTTACGTTGTGATGTTTGGTAGTACCCAAAGTGTTCCTCCGGTAAACGGGAGTTACACAATTCTCATAGTTACAGGAACATGTATAAGTCATGAAGGAAGCAATAGCAGAATACTAAACGATCAAGTGCTAAGCTAACGGGATGGGTCATGTCAATCACCTCATTCTCCTAATGATGTGATCCCATTAATCAAATGACAACACATGTCAATGGTTAGGAAACATAACCATCTTTGATTAATGAGCTAGTCAAGTAGAGGCATACTAGTGACTATATGTTTGTCTATGTATTCACACATGTATCATGTTTCCGGTTAATACAATTCTAGCATGAATAATAAACATTTATCATGAAATGAGGAAATAAATAATAACTTTATTATTGCCTCTAGGGCATATTTCCTTCAGATCTGGCCCCGAATTTCGTGCTCAACATCTTGGCATTCATCGTCGTGTGCGAGGCCTTCCTCCTCATCAAGCCTCACTTCGGCCTGTGGCTGAAAATCTTCTGCGTGAAACCAAAGATCGTGGGCGGCCAACAGGTGGAGTGCGGAGGCTCCATGGTCAGCAAGATGCCCAACGTCACATGGCTTAACGGCTCCTTCGTGGAGACCGTAAAGGGGTGGCAATCAGGGTGGTTCTACATCACCGAGCCGCGCGACGCCAACTGGGTGGCGGCCCCCAAATTCAGATCCGGAATCCCCATGTGGCTCACTTCTTGGGAGAAGAAGGGCCTGGCCTGGGGCAAACCCACGGAGCTGTCCGGACTCGAGACCTGCATCAGAAGTATGAGGGATAAGAAGATCAAGCTCGTCAATGTGGTCCAGGTCATGCTCATTCGCTGGATTCTCCCGTGTCAAAGACGGGCATTTGATATGTGGGAGTTCGACCCGGCTGAACACCAGATGCTGCTAGAGCTCTTTGACACAACGCACAAAGAAATCTGGAAGGTGCTGTTCAAGACCGGTGAAGTTCCTCCTCCCCTTTTCGAGGACCGTGGGCTCAGCGCAAAGCACCTCGCCAGTCCGGTAAGTCCTTTGATTGTTGTAAGATGTTCCTCTCTAGTACTTTCGCGGGAGGATTCTTAAGTCACCATGCTGACTGAACAGGATTGGGTGGAGACGGTGGAGCGGATCGACTGCCCAGTTCCATTGCCTGAGGACCCCATAGACGCACTCCTGGCGGAGATGCTGGTTCCGGCACCTTACAAGGTGCCGGAGAAAAAGGTCAAAAAGAAGGCCGCAGGGGCCCGGAAGGGTCTTCGGCGCGAGGCCGCACCAGATGCCTCGCCAGAAGATGACAAGGCGCACTCCTCCCACGAAGGGGAGGAGAGAAATAGGAAGGCCGCCTCAACTGAGGGGGCCGAAGGGTCCAAGAAGGCGGTCGTAAGGACCAGAAAAGGTCTCCGGCGCAAGGCCGTG